>NC_084910.1:18573156-18778156 GCF_949316345.1 Pungitius pungitius
AAATAACAATTCAAACTTACATCCGTGATTCTAAATTTGTGCTGTCTTATAAAAAAATCCACTGTATTAAACTCCTACAAATCTCAGTACTGGGCTGCTGTATAAAGGCCAAGGTATTTCATCACATTGGTCAGATAGCTGGATGCTGAGACGGAGATATATCTCCGTCTCAGCATCCAGCTATCTGACCAATGTGATGAAATACTTGAGTCACTCCAAATCGTCGCTGAGCCCCGAACTCGCTAAGTTTGAAAAAAATATGACTGCAGTTTCGAATTCAATTCGACGGAGAGCAGTGACGAGGTGATGAGTGCTCAGTTGCTAGCGAATTGAAATATTTACGAGTAAAGATTTCAGAGTGCAAATCGTTCAATGGCATCTAATAGAGAAATACCCTTAACCGGTGTAAAGTTTTTTTTTTTAAATACTTTTCTGTGGTACAAACCGTTCCAATAAACTCTCCATATATCCGTTTTGTGACGTCATGTATTATTGTTTACGTGGTGCGGCCAAAAAAACGAGCCTCATGGTTCCGGTATTCACCGCTGGCCCGCCGGCGGAGGAGGTCTGACGGCGTGTTGATGCATTTCCACCAATTCCTCACTCCCTCACTGTCGAATTTGTACCACGACACGTAATCAAGGCCCTATAAGTCATCGTCAGTCACGTTACGGGAGCCAGTTAAAGACTCCCGACGCGCTCTGTTTACGTCCTCAACCCCCCCGCCCCCCCCCCCCCCCCCCCCCCCGGCCCGACGCAGCTGTACCCAGAGGCCCCGGGGTGACCTGTCCTCTGGATATGTTTTTTTTTAATTATATGCACTTTTTAAAAAGCCGGTATAAAACTTATCAAAAACAGTGAAATACAACAGCCTTTTTAATATGCCTTTTGCTTTGTGCATCGTGTGCATTTACTGTGTTAATGTAATTTATTTTCATGAATCAAGCCCCCCCCCCCCCCCCTCCCCTCCTCGTCTCCTAATAGCAACTCGTATTCATCATTCATGTTCACACTTCTTCCCCCCCTAAACCCTGGACGCTGACAGAGGGAAGTGTCTCCGGGCGGCGAGGGGGGGGGAGGGGGGGGGGGGGGGCGAGGGGGGGGGCGCACAAAGGGCAGCGGTCAGCCCTGACGGAGCGACCCTCTCAGCCGCCATGTCGCGCTCCTCGTTTCCACCCTCAGTTTAACAGCTGCTCATACGCGACGGTGGCTTCAGAAGCTTCCGGGCTGTTTTTATTTCTCACGCCGCCCGACGAATGCACCCAATGAGCTACGTCGAGACTTTTATTGACTAATTGACCCTCCAAGCCTGTTATCAACACATTGTGGGACAACGGGCGCTTCAGTTGTGAAGTGCAAAGTGCAGAAGAGCTGCGAGGGTCCGACTTGCCTCGCTTATCAGGGGACAACAAAAGAGTTGATCTTCACTCCCCCTGAAAGCAACAGCTCATCCCTTCACTTTCCAGTTCCAACCGTGAGCTGATGTATAGAGACGCCGCCCCGACGGCGGGGGGCCGCTCAATATTAGAATAAACTAGAAAATGCATTTCCTGCTCAAAATGCGTTAAAAAGCTGAAATGAATTACAGAAAATTGCTGGAAATACAGAAAATAAAAAAGCTGAAATTAATTTGAAAGGATTGCTGAAAATACAGAAATGAGAATAACAGAAAGAAGAATAGCTGTAATCAGTTTTAAGGAATTGCAAAAAAAAATTGAGAGACTCCACCGAACGCTCCCTGTGCTTTACATGTCTGTCGGGTTCTTAATTTGGCTTCACCAACGGTTTACAAAAAGTGTACCTTCTGGGTTTTTTTAGAAATATGTCAGCAGATTTGTATGGGAGCCTATGGGGCTTGAGGCAGACTTTGTCTCACTCTCGGTTCTCCTCAGGACAAAAGTAAATAACTGTGGGATTCCACACCCAAATGAGTCCGACCAGCACAAGCGCGGCATCATTGTGATCCAAAAATTAAGCGTGAATTGTGGCAAAAAGGACGAATTACAAATATTTTTTGAACCTGATCCTGACGCCTGACGTCTACCCTCTAGATCCCTCCAACATTCAAATGTCTCACTCTAGCTCTCTACATATAGACACCCATGTAAAAGTAGAATAGATATCAACAAGCTGTTTTTTTGTCAACATTTTAAAGTTTAAATGGGGTCTCTAGCTGAAAGATTGCCGAAGCAGAAAAAGTTGAAAGTTGAAGAAGTTTTGAGAGGATTTTAAAATTAAATCAATTGGAAACTATGTTTAAAAAGTTGATGATTTTTAATTAAAATGAATTAAATTATTAGAGCTAGAATGCAGATGTATAAAGATTTGAATGCGTCAACGCATTCCAACGATATAGATTCGAAGAACAATACTTGGAACGCATCAATGCAATCCAACAACAAAATCAACAGGTTGGAATGCATCAATGCATCAATGCATTCTAACAACAAGATCAACAGGTTGGAATGCATCAATGCATCAATGCATTCTAACAACAATATCAACAGGTTGGAATGCATCAATGCATTCTAACAACAATATCAACAGGTTGGAATGCATCAATGCATTCTAACAACAATATCAACAGGTTGGAATGCATCAATGCATTCTAACAACAATATCAACAGGTTGGAATGCATCAATGCATTCTAACAACAAGATCAACAGGCCTGTCAACACATCGGCTTCAAAATAGAACGGTGGGTTCAGAGAAAGTGGTTGAATGTGCCGCGAGGGAAGTCAGCCGCTTTTCCTCAGAAACAAAAAAAAGACAATCGTGACAGAGGGCCAACTGAGGCTGCACCAAAGAGCTTAAGCAAATATAAGATATCGAGAGCTCGGATAAACAAACGCTTCATTGGAGCCGGCGTGTGCACAAAGGTCATTCAGATGTTTACGACGCCACGTTTGCCAAAAAATTGGAACCGCGCCTGCTGTTTGTCAGCAGCGGGATCCTGTCACAAGCATTCCGTCATGGGTTGGGTCACGTCTGTGCGAGTCATCACCAGACCTGGACTCCCTGCAGTGCACATCTAGAGTTGCCAATATATCTGATGCATGCGGATTCCTGAATTGCATCTAAACGGCTGCAGGAAGAAAGAAAAAAAAAGGCAGCTCCGTGTTTCTTTCCTGCGGGATCACAGCGTCTGGCAGGAGGGAAGCCAAGTGGCAATGTCTCCTCAGAAAAAAAATGGCATCAGCACAGGCTGAAGTCTCTTCAGCCTAATTTCCACCTAATCATCTCTGAGCTGTCCATTCATGTGGAAGTCATGAGGGGAACTGCGAAGGGGGAATAAAGGGCCATAAAAGTGAAACTTCTAGACTGAGGCAATAAGGGCTCATATTTCCCAGCAGAGTGTGTCACCTTTGCCCCATTCTGCATTTCTCTATTGTGGTCCTTCCCCTATTATGTAATATTAAGATCTGTAGCTCATTTTGCCTGACACAATAGCATTATTGATGCAGTGTTCCCGACGTTTTTGAGGCAAGAAAACGACAAGATTGTTCCAAGACTCAAGTGCAATAAAAAAATTTTTTTTAAAAAGTCCCCAAAAGCAGCGTTATGTGACAATTTGACCCTCATTAAACTGCTGAAATGATGAGTTTCTACCCGCACCCTGGAACCGTCTCCACCCCAGCCCACACGCTGGAAGCTTCTCGCTGACCGGGACGACCTCGGCCAATCCGGAGCGAGGAGCGAGCGCCACGGCGAGCCCGTCCCAGCGGTCGAGGTGAGCCGCTTCGCTTTGGTTAACGAGGGGAAAAGCTCCAGACAGTTACAGCGACCCCACAACGTTTCCACCATGACAGCGCCAGTCCAAGAGGAAATGAAAGTGGATTTTTTTTTTTTTTTGATACTTCCCCGTCAGACGATGACTTCAACAGCGGGGACATGCACAAATTAGCACATGAAAATACGAGTGCGGGCCTTTATTTGCGCCATCATTCAGGCTCAAACACTGAAGCGTTATATTAATATATTTCGGAACCCCCCCCCCCCCCCCCCAGGGACAATTTTAGGAAATAAGAAGTCATATTTACACGTTTAATTAGTGCATAGACAATTTATACAACAATTGATTAGATGATATCCAGCTTATTTTACAATTCAGACAGACTTTGGATTTAAATATATAAATTTGGGTGAAGGGTGCACCGCTGCATGGATTGATTTTTCATTGCAATTCACCACAGAAGTACTTTCAACGTCCTTAAGTCTTATACTACTACATTGTTATTGTTATTATAAAGCCCCATTGACCTTGCTCAGGTCTCCCTAATATTTGCTAAATGAATGAGAAAGTCCAATAAGATCTATTGAGTGGTAAGTTAGACTCTGTAATGGTAAAAAATGTTATGTTAAAAGAGTGATTGTTGTCTGTATTGAACTGACGTGCAAAAAGCCGAGTGATTCAAAAGTTTCCTTTTGCTGCTGTTTGCGAGGAAAGGAGGTCAAACAAAGGAAGTCTGTTACGCCCCATCTTGGCCTTGGTTCTTATCTCAACTTGGTTGGCAACTTTTCCTACCTGCCCCTGAGGATGACCTTCACATGTGTGTATAAAAGCTCAGTGCTTTGACTGCTCGGAGAGCAGCGTAAGACGCGCCTGTGTTTTGGACCTACTGCTTGCAACTTTGATCATTCTTCGAGGCCCCGTTTATCTCATTAGACAAACGTTGAAACAAATCATTCTCTTCCCGCCGTGCTTATTATTATTGCACAACAACTCACGTCTAAGATGAAGATAAGGAGCAAAAGCCCACAGTGAGAACCCGAACCCACCAGTGCACGTTAAAGGCAAAAATCGGCCCGATGTTCCTCCGTCACCTCCGAGTCGTGTCGGGCGGTTCTTGGTGGGACGTTTTTTTCCCAAACACGGGCTTCCGTGGAGCCACACTAGACTTCTGGAGCCAAGACCAAATGCGGACAAAGCCCGGCGGGCAGCTTGATGTGCCACTGACACAAATAAACATCCAGCGCAGGCCCACGGATAAATACATCTCTTCCGGTGTGGCTGGCCCGAGCATCTGGCACGCGCATCAGTTGAGCAAAAATACCGGACAGATGTCGAGCTGCCGCTGCAGAAATACAGTAACCCGCATACATACATATATATATATATATATTTTAAATTTCTGCTCTAACGGGGATGCTGCAGGACGTCGCTGCTATAGCGCATCGGCTATATCAAGCTTGTTGCTGTGAGCTCCGGGGGTTAAGACCACAGCCCGCCCCCCCCCAGCGACTACGGCCTCTCACATCTGCACAGCTCTAAAACCAGCTGCATGTAACTCAGAAATAATTGCTTCCTTTACAAGGTCCAGGACAGCATGATGTGTGCGGTATCTAGTGTGCTCCTTCCTGCAGGGATGGCAACTAAATCAACATCCAAGACCATTATTCATCAGCTGGTTTGGCGCTATCTGAATGGTATAGAATTAAAAAAAAAAAGGAAAGGGGTCACCGTCAGCGCTGTCGTTTAAATGTGTGAAAACGTGCAGAAGCCCACTTTGAAACATGGCTGAGACCATTTATTAGCCATGCTTTAGTTAGAATAGAGTATTTGTGAGAAGATGATGTTGCTGCGGACATGGTTTCCACTGGACTTTGAAATCCACAATCAAGACCTTAAATCTGAACCGTCCACGTCCACAGTGCTCCGAGAAGGAGCAAAGGTCAAATGCTGAGCCTTTCCACCCATCTGCACTGCATTGCTATGCAGCCCCCCTCCCGTGAGTGTCTCGTGCCGGTACCGTGAGCGAGGCGGTGGAGCCAGTAGTAGCAGAAGTCCACGCCCAAGAATGTGAGCCACCAGGTCCAGGCGGAGTCCCAGGGCAGCTCCATCAGGTGGTACCGGTCCCATATGAACACGTACGCAGTCAGCTCACAGCTCCTCATGAACAGCCTGAAGGGAAGAGGGGGGGGGGGGGGGGGGGGGGGGGGGGTGTTGGTGCTCTATCTGAGTGTCACCTCATGCACCCGCCTCCTCTCAAGTCACTTGACTTGAAACACTCACAGTGGGATTCTGGAGATCATTCCGCAGGACACAGAGGTGAGCCCGTCACTGACGGTGATCACTGGGGATCCCGTCTTCAGCAGGCCCACCACCATCTCCAGCACCACCAGCCCTACAAAGAAAGGAGTGGCCTGCGCACACACACACACACACAAACACACAGAATCATGATTCAGCACTACGGCAAACTGTGAAAACAAGACAGTTTCAAGGCCACTGTTGATTTTAGGGGGAATGTGTTGAGCTTGGATATTTGTCTTGGCAGACGAGCTAAAAGCCTGCATTACTTTCATGTCTTGCGATCCGTGATGTTTGTTTCGCTGTAACGACATGAAGTTACTGGTCTAAAACCTCAACGCTTGGGCAGACAAACGTTTGCCTGTGAAGATCTGCGCCGGAGGAAGCAACAAACCACGGAACTGGATCGTCTGGATCCAGACGACCTGTGGTGACTACAACTTTGCGTGGTCTGAGTAGTCTCCCTTTGAACTTTTTTTTCTTTCTCTTTCTTTCTTTAAGGACCTTAAATACCTAAAATAAGAACATGAACATAGGAAACAACCAGCCAAGTGGTGTTTACTTGAGCAGACAGACTGTTGGAATCTTGGCCTCTGAGTGCGTGTTAGTGCTGCTTAGCCCTGGTAGCAACATTAGCAACGTGCTAACATGCTGTGAATATGGAACATGAAACATTTTAGTGACCTTATTGTTATTTAGTTGCTCTCCATAAAAACATAATAATTCTAGTTTAACCTTTTTAAAAGCCACATGCTTTTGTGTCTTTTTTTTTTTTTTTTTTTTTTTTTTGGTAACAACATTTTTTTAATTACTAAATTATATTTTCGAAAAAAAAAGAAGATTGAGTGCATTTAGTAACCAGTTGTGACAAAACAAATGGAAAGCCATAAGCAAACAGTCAGTGACGGGCCTCCCCTTTTCGAAACTGTGCTGGAAACATGCAATAACCTCTTAATGGGTCTGTCAAACATGGAACAAATTAGTGAGGGACGGGGTTAGCAAACAGGTCACGAGTGCGCTCTCAGCGGCGTGTCAGACCTGCTGGTTAGCTTTAGCTGAAAGGCGCTCATTTGACCAAGTGACTCCACTCGTACCTGGGACACATGGCCCCCGCCGAGAGCCAGGAATGAAGGACGTGACGAAGGCCGCAGAGGAGCACATCTGCAGGTGGCGAGGGAAGAAGTGTGTGTGCGTGTGTGTGTGTGCGTGTGTGTGCGTGAGTGTGTGTGAGTGGAAGTGAGAGGGAGTGTGCATGCATGTGTTTGCATAATCCACATGTGAATGCCTCCACTTCAACATGCAGGTGTGTGAAGCGAGTGTGTGTGCACAAGCAGAAGCGAGAGAGCACCACCAGGGACCCGCGATCACACGCAACGCTCCCGACATCTGGCAGCAGACCGCAGAGCCGCAGCCGACAAATGGACCTCCTCCAGACCTCCACCAGACCTCCACACATTACCATCGGGGACGCCTTCTGCTCCCCCCCACGGCTCTGCGTTCTCTACAGCTCTCAGTTCTTCAGCCGGGGCAAGATGAAATAAAGGAAAGAGGAAAAGTCTCGTCTTTGTTCTAAACTGTGTCTCCGTTTTTTTTTTTTTGCTTCTTTACACTTTATATAATGTAAGTTTCTCCATCTTTGCTTTTCCCAGTGATATAGCCGAATATTAGCTTAAGAAAACGTGGCATTTCCCGCTCCTGTACATGAAGGAGTTAACACTATACCACTATTACAGTTCTATGAACTACATAAGTAAATCCCCCTGAACATCATCCGGGGAACACGAGGCCCTTAAAAACTTAAAAGAACCCTCGTTTGAAAAAAAGTGCTTTTGCTATCTAAAGATTATCTCGCTGTGTTGCAGACCGTTGTCGACCACAGAGCCTGTGAAACCGTTTGTTGTCGTGGGAACCAGCGACGCGGCGACGTGCTGGTCGGCCTGCAAAGTGACGTCATCCCCGCAGCACTCTAATTTACCCCTCGGGCCCTTTTGACATGCACTGAAAATGTGGCTCCTTGTGCGTTTCTTTCTTTTTAATCTCTTTTCACAAATAAACTAAAAATCCGATGGAATACTGCGGCATACTTGCGCCCTGCGTGGATCGTTTGTTGTGGCGTCTAATAATAGTATTTTTTTTTCTCGTGAGTTCGGGTTCTCGCAATGGAACGAGACATTTGTGGAGCAGATGTCGGCGTTTTCTCCAAGTGGCCTTTTTTATAAGGTCACTGATGACCGAGGCGGGCTGACGATGAACCCTCCGCCTGACAACAATACTGTGTTTGCATTACAAAAAAATATATATATAAAAATAAATCACTGAGACCTGCAAACAACCCACAGAGCAACACTTCCAAACAAACCTCAAAATGTGAAGATTGTGTTTTGCTTTGTTTATAATTAGTTTGGCCTGTTGGGAACAGAAAGCAGAATAAGTAATGACACAAACCAAACTGTAAACAGTGCTGAGTCACACACACACGCACACACACACACACACACACACAGAATGCAAACTTTTACCACCGCAGAGCCCTGCAGCAATAACAAATTTGTTTAATCACGTTTGGTAGTGGGTTAAGAGGACTCCTGCTGGGGGGGGGGGTAATTGTTCGCATCCCCTGATGTGCCTCATAAAACCTCATCGCAAAACACGTGCTGGTGGACCTGCAGCAGACGCTCGCCACAATAAGTGCCGACTGAGACGTCGTAAAACGGCAAGAAGCAGAAGAAACTCGTAACCTGGTTTTGTGCATTCAGAAGACGAATGACTTAAAGTCTACTGTTGTCCTATAACTGTGTCGTCATAGCGCCCACATCACTGGAGTATTTGTTTACTGGTGTGAACAAAATATATTTTTTCCTCGATATGTGTAATAATTTCACATCAGGTTAAGGGTAAATATCCTGGTACAGCAGGTCTTTGGGTAATTGGATGAAATTAATGTTCTATTTGAAATAACCATCAATATTGTTATGAATCCATAGTTAAGATCATTCTTTATGTTTCTCTTTTGATACAACTTCTGCAGTAATGTGTGAATTTAAACTACTACTTGGCCTATTAGTATTATTTTCAGTAATGCATCATATTCTATAAGATCATCGTACCATCGCTGTCCTGTGAAAAGTAATTGCTTGATTATTAAAACAATTACTGAATAATTGATAATTGATTTTGTGGATCTTTTCAACGCAGCACCCGTTTCCGAGGTGTGTTTTTTTTTAATTAGTTTTGGGACCTCCACACAAACAACAAAACCGCCTGGTTTGATCGGTACCCACCTGCTGGACATACTGCGGCACATCCTGCAGCTTCTGGTAGGACGACTCGTTCGGGCTGAGCATGAAAAACAAGGACCGGAACCCCGCGGACGCGTCACCTTGCGCCATGGCTTTTTCCGCGTTCACCTGAGCAGGTGTCCGAATCTCTGACCCGGAGGTGGGGAGGTGAGAGGGGGGGGGGGCGAAGAGAAGAGGCTTCCTCTACGCGCGCGGGCGCTTGTTTTTTTGTGGGTTTCTCCCCGCGGGTCGGGGCGCTGTCGTGCCTTCTCGAGGTCAGGGTCGGTTCGGAGCGACGGGTCGCAGTCACGTCACGGACCGAGTGTCACGTCGTTTGTGGGAGGCGAGGTCATCTTCCGTCTTTAACCCTCCTGCTGTGCGACCTGTGACCCTCTCCGTGTGACTTTGTCTCGCGAGAGTTTGGCGTTTCCCTCGCGCGTTGTTGAGAAGTGTCATCCCAACATTGGATATGAATTGAATACGTTGATAAACAAATAAAAAAAAACGAATTACTACTGACATGAATATGATTGTGGCTTTTGTTATAGAAGTACTGACGAAACCATCTGTCTCCCTTTAACTTTCAGGGTGTTTTTTTTTATTACATTAATTGGCTGGTTAGATGGACCATGCAGGGACAATGCGTCCATACATTCTGCTCAAAAACAAAAGCAGTCACAAGATGACCGGCAAACATTTGTTTTTCACGGCCTACACGAATGTCGGCTTTAGGGTTCATCAGTAATAAACTATGGCTGTGACTCACAGCTGTGACATTGTTAAATGAAGAACACAAGCCACTAGAAAGCTTCCTGATGACGAAAGTCACCAGTTACCACGGCGATTATATATAACCCGACATAGATTGATTCTTTCAACCATTTAGATGAATTTTTTTTAAAGCTTGCCAAGTTACCACTTTACATCTTCTGTAAAACGGCTCTGTAGCACAATCGTTGTGTTTCTTTTTTCCAAATCACAGGGCGGCTAACTTCATCTTCACGAACAGGTTTAGTGTTGAGTTTTTCAAATTCCATGTATGTCTGACATATATCATGCACGTATAAACGTTTCCTGATTCCTGATCCCAGGATTATAGGATTTGCTTTGGTGGGATTTCAGCAAATTACAGGGAATTCCATTTTTGTAGGAAAAGCTACGATTGACGTATGAGAAAACGTAAAATAAAGGAAGGATTTAAGGACAGTTCAAAGGGTACCGTAGGTCAGCGGTAGAACATGTGACTCCCGGTTTAGGTTACTTAATCGTTATCAAACCCTTAATTCAACTTTAGTACTCCAAAGGAATGCTCAGCTGATTCCAGACACTTTCTGACCACAATCGGGAGGAGAGGCCACCGTGCATCACAAATGACTGATGATCATGCAGGACTCATGATCATCATAAGGGTGGAGATGGTGTACTTTTTTGCACACACGCTACTTTCTTACACTTGACTGTAGGGCAACATTTAAGTCAAGACAGCTGCTCCTTCTTCACACGTGAAATGAAATGCTCATGTTGGAGGTTTTTTTTGCCCAATTTGCTTTCTTTTATGTGGTTGTTTATTAATCAAACAGGCAGTGACTTCTACTTTATAGTCTGTGACCCGATTAAAGCTCAGTAGTTTTTTTTGAACTGTGAGCACTTGAAAGGGAATTTCAGTTGCAATGTACAAAAAAAAAAAGGAGACAGGATCACTTTCTTCTTGTGGTTTGCTTTGGGGTTTAGGATGAAAAAGTAAATTGAAACCCCCACATGCCGCTTGAGGTGCCTCCTCCTCCTCCTCAAAAAAAAAAAAAAAAAATTAGAATGCACAATCACAATGTGGTGAAAGATGAGATGGAGTCAAGAAAGTATTTTCAACTGGATTCTGTAACAGAACCCGATCCTGTGCGAGTTCTCTCTCTCCTGGCAGGAGTCCCGGGCCCATGCCTCGAGGCGAAGGTGAATTTAGGATGCCCCCCCCCCCCATCACCGGCTTTCCGCACTCTCTGTAATGTTTAATTCATTTCAGCTTCACTTCATGCAAACACACATGGGCTTTGCTGCACACATGGCTGAAAAAAAAGAAGAAGCGATTGAACCGCGTTGCGTTTCATTTACCGCTGGTTGAATTTTATTCGATCTGCAACTGTCCCTGAAAGGATTTAATAAAACACATGTCAGGTTTTCAGGTTTTGTTTACAAAAAACGTCATCTCCAAGCAGAAAAGTGTTGAGTAAAAAACTGTCGGTGTTTATTACCACGTGAGCTGAAAGTCTAGGTATAAAATGACGGTTATGGTAAGACAATACAGAGAATTATTTACAGATCATTTTATATTAGCGAGGCAAATTTGATTTCCTGGCACTTGATTATTTTTTTTTTTTGCTTTTTCAATAACTGAAATACACGGTCATTTACATTTTGTACAGTGGAAACTGACTGAGGTGCAGACTGAGTGCTCAACAGTGCAAAGTCAAAGCCTGCTTTTTCTCGAGACGCACAACGTGGAATGTTTACAACAGCTCGACCGAGTAGGTACTTCCAAAATGTGACGTGATATTCGGTGTTTGGGGGTAAAAACCCCCAAAAAACCCTCAATGTTAATGCTGTCTCTTTTTTTTTTGGCTCTCCTCAAGGGCATTTTTAAACCAATGGTGCCTTTAAAACATAACGAAATCCTCCTCTACGTTGTCAGCTCTTGAAATCTACATTTTTGCATCGTCTCAACCACGTCTGACTCCTCTGTGGATTTGCACACTTATTTAGCGTCGTTGTACGACGATGGGCGAATCAGCAAACAGCAGTCCTTCTAAGGGCCTGTCCTCTGAGAGGAGGTGGGGGGGGGGGTCGCGGATCATAAGTGGGCGTGCTCGGAGCTCTGGTCGCTGTCGTGACTGTCCTCGTTTGTCAGGGAGTCCGTCGAGTGGTGCAGCGCCGCCATGCCGGAGAACTCCGACGGCAGCAACGTGCCCTTTTTCACGTTGGTCAGTTCTTTCTCCCGAGCTGCCGCCCCCTGCTGGCCGCCCTTCACCCGCTTCCACTTCATCCGCCTGTTCTGGAACCACACCTTCACCTGGTGGGGAACGACAAACAGACAGACAGACGCACACGCACGCACACACAAAAAAAAAAGATAAAAGAAAAAGAAAACATCAAGGGGCCGCTAGGAAGTGCAACTGGTTCAATGCGGCTTGACAGCTCCGCCTGCCGCTCCGCCTGCCGCCTCGCCTGCCGCCTCGCCTGCCGCCCCGCCTGCCGCCCCGCCTGCCGCCCCGCCTGCCGCCCCGCCTGCCGCCTCGCCTGCCGCCTCGCCTGCCGCTCCGCCTGCCGCCCCGCCTTCCGCTCCGTCTGCCGCCTCGCCTGCCGCCCCGCCTGCCGCTCCGCCTGCCGCTCCGCCTGCCGCCCCGCCTGCCGCCCCGCCTGCCGCTCCGCCTGCCGCTCCGCCTGCCGCCCCGCCTGCCGCCCCGCCTGCCGCTCCGCCTGCCGCCCCGCCTGCCGCCCCGCCTGCCGCCCCGCCTGCCGCTCCGCCTGCCGCTCCGTCTGCCGCCCCGCCTGCCGCTCGGTGTCTACCTGTTTTCTCTTGAGTCAGCAGCCCTCCCCACCGCGTTTACGTCTTTAAGATCGATGAGTAAGCTGTTGCTTAAAACGGTTTACACGCCAAGTAGCTGCAGAGGCCCCCTGAGTGTTGACACTTAATGTGTGGGGCCGCAGGGGGGGGTGGGAGGGGGGCCTCCTGCGTCGGGTTATTTTCAGGGACTGTCATTTCTGCAGAGCGGTCACATGTCAGGTCAGGTAGTTGACTGAACAAATGTTTTTGGGGTGTCAGGGGCCCGGGGGGGGGGGGGGGGGGGGGATTATATATTCAACACAAATAAACATCCATATATTCAACGCTATTTCGTTAAAACCCAGCAAGCGATCCTGGCCTGGCCAACACAAACAGACACACACAAGAGCACTAAACCAGCACGGATTGCCACAACAGTTAAATCCACATCACATCACACTGACGGTCTCCACTTTAGCCTTTGATCGGCGAGAAGAACCGATGGTTAATCACGAGTGGAAAGCTCAACTCCTTGGCTTTAAGAGCATGACACATGATAATGAAATGTGAAATTGTATTGTGAAAAAAAATCCCACAACAAGAATATATACGTGGTGCCATTTGGTTCCGAGTTGAAGGATATCGAGCCATCCAGGTTAAAACTAGTGGAATCGCTCACTCCAGCATCTCAAAGGCATTAAAAAAATAGCTTAGGCTAAAAGAAAACCAAAAAAATTCTTCCCCATATTTAAACACAACTAAAAGAGAAGTTAGAGGATATTTTTTTTTCCTTCCGTACAAAGCGTTGGGGCCAGACAGACGTCTGCGATGCCAACGCTGCGCGCTCACTATCTACTGCCGTCGATTTTTCCTCGACGAAATCCCGGTCACACACAATTAACATGACGCAGAAGACACTTCATGCATATTTCATGCCCTTGCGGCGTAAAAAAGATTACTTGGAAAAGTCTGAGGCCGAGGTGGAATTACGACGGCTAACTCTGTGCTGGGTGGTGAAAACGGGCTTTTTGCCTCACACGGCTGGATCTGGGCTTTTTTTTTTTTTTCTTTCTTTCTTTCTTTGTGATATGGAGCCACGGCAAAGGATTACTTTCATGATCCCATTTGCATTCCCCCGCATTTGTCACAGTTTCCAGTGGCCGACCTTAATGAGACGTGTCGGTTTTTACTCGCATTACTTTGAGAGAGAGGGGCGCCTAAAACACACCTGCACACATTTATTTTCACTGGGCAAACCTTAATCACCTGAAGCCCCCCGTCCTCATTACTCTTTAGCGTGTGTATATTTTTAGCACAAGTTGATCAAGATGAAATTTTGGGCCGCCAATCCCCGACACCGTTTCTCCAGCAAAACGGTTCCAGTCCCTCACACACACACACACACACACACACACACACACACACCACCACACACCTTCTGCTGCTGAGACATTGGACGGCCGCAGTGCTCCCTCGTGGTACACAATGTTCTTATGCGACGGGCAGGTGCAACCTTGATGACGGCGTCGTTGCATTCAGGTTCCCCCCCCCCGTGACAATTAGCGTGCACGGGGAAAAAAAGGCTACGTTTTCCTCGTGTCGACGTGGGATCGGTTTGCAAAGAGAGAGAGAGAGAGAGATTTTAAATAGTTTCGTTCTGAAGATCATTCGCAACTAACTGTCTGAGCCCTCGGGTCCGGGGCCCCCCCGCGCTCTAATTCGGACCCTCGTGGACCCTCACGGGGGGGGGGGGGGGACGTGTGACGTTGCCCCCCCCCCCCCCCGAAGCTCCATCTTTGGCGCCCTGACGTGGTGATTTGCATCCAAGGCCTCGTCTGAAACGCTCGGGTTTCTGCCTCCAGTCGACCCGTATCACGCTGCGAAACATCACTGGCGGGGGTGTCAACTGAGTGTGAGCTACAGCCCCAAAACGGAGCGCAGCCGCCCCCCCCCCCCCCAACCATTTGTCTCCTGTTATTTATTTCATCGGAGACCAATTTGCGCGCACAGGTGGGGGGGGGGTGGGGGGGTGCCGCGAGAGAGGAAGTGACTTGCTAGACAGCACTTCCTCCAACCCTCGTCTCTCTCTCTCTCTCTGTCTCTCTCTGCCTCGCTTCTCTGGCCCCCAGCTCGAAAAAAGAATGGACGGGAACATCTGGAACATGATAGTCCCCCCCCCCCCCCCCCTCCCCCGTCTCACGGCCACATCTGGAGCACAATCGCCCCCTCGAACTCCTCCGAGTTACGAAAACACAGTAGCGGGCTGAGAAAAAGGGGGGGGGGGGGGGGGGGGGGCTGTGTTTTCACAACATGGCATTAATGTGCTAATGAGGGGAGGGCTGGATGATGGGGGGGACGGGGGGGGGGACGTACTTGTCTCTCGGTGAGGTCCAGGTTGACGGCGATCTCGTAGCGCCTTAGCCGGGTCAGGTAGTTGTGGTGGGCGAACTCGGCCTCCAGCTCTCGGATCTGCTCCTTGGTGAACGCCGTGCGCTCCTTCCGGGGTTTGCTGCTCACGTCGGACTTGTAATTCCCGTCCTGGGACTCTGAAACCAAACGCCGCACGCGTTTCAAAGAGAATACCAACTGTGGCGCAGGTCATGGGGCCGGTGCGGCTCAGCCCGGGGGGCGGGGGGGGGAGAAAAGAGGCGAGGTGAGGGGAAACAATGGGAGCTGTCAATCAGGCTTTATTGTTCAGGTATTGTTTATGAACCCTTTAAGTGTCTGGAAGGGGCTCTCACACATGACTCTTTACTGCCGACGTGGCTTTAATTTGACTTTGTCATCAATAAATGATCTTTCACTTCACCTTTAATACATCATAAACCACGTCGATGATGTGTGAGCAGCAGATGCAAGGACAATTGTAACATATTTAATGCGACATTTAAGGATCTAGCAGGATATAGCGTGTGTTGTATCCATTTCAGCTCGGCAAGCTGAAGAAATACATTCTGCTTCGTTATTCCCACTTTCCGAAATAGTCAACGCGCTCAATTTGCCCCCCAGAAACGTTCCTATTGTTTGCAGCCTTGTTGCGGTTTCTCCTTTTCGGGCCGCGCTTCCCCCCCTTGCACGCCGCACTCGAAGGCGGCGGCGATTCGCTCGCTGGGGGGGGGGGCCCTGCACTGCATCCCGTCCGCACTGCGAACAGTCCTGCAGCCCCGTGGGCCCGACGAAGAGGAGGCGAGGAAGAGGAGCCGAGGGAAAAAAACAGATGTAGGAGCTGCTAGAACCGCCCGCGTGAGAATTAACCGGATTGTTGCTCGACCCCGCAGCCTGTGCCCCCCCCCCCCTTGTAATTTTTCTCAAAGCAGCGTGAGGCTGATCGAAGCGGCCCCTTCAGACGTGTTTATCCGCTGTCTCACTGTCTCGCTCTCTGGTAAACACAGACATTGTGTGAAGGGAGACAAAAGAACAACCAGCTGGACCAGCAGGCCCCAAAAAAAAAAACCCAGAAAGCGTGCTTTTACGAGACAGCCGGTGCACCGCAGCAATTAGGTCGCCGCTGTAACTTTCATCTCTCCACAAAAAAAAGGGGGGGGGGAATAATATGAGAAAAATACGTGCCACCAAAACAGGGCACGTCATCCCGGGGTCCCAAATGAGCTGAGCTCAGTGCAAGAGGGCCCCCTCTCACAGCTAATGTCTTAAGAAATAACGAGTTGACACCAACAAAAATGCCTTTTTTCCTTTGGTTAAATGAGGAATAAAGAGGAACTATAAACTGTAAACTGTAAACCGACACTTTCGCTTTGTTTTTCCGGAGCCTCTTTTAGGAAAAAGCAACTCGCTCCTCTTTTGTTTGCTTTGCTTTTTTTTTTTTTTACAACACCGCCCTCGACCAAACAAGTCTTTAAGCACCTTTTTATTGTCCCACGCAGAAAATCCAGTACGTTGTTTTTTTTTTTTATTTTAAAAAGGAAAGACCTTTCACCTCGACAGCACCGGTCGGGGGGGGGGGGGGGGCACAAACCAACTTCTCCAGCTGGGCTCAAACAATGAGCAGGTTCCACAGTATCCAGACACGCGAAAACACAGCGGAGCCGCCTCATCTCTCGTTAGCCCCCCCCCCCACCGGGGCCCTACTTGAGGAAACAATCACAACTATCTGACACAGACGCTCACATTCGAAGGCTAACCCTAACATGGGCAACGCGCTCTCGGGGGTTTTTGGTTATTATTTCTGAATCCGAGTCGGGAGACGTTTGAGATTCGGATCCAGATGGTGAAACCTGACCGCCGCCGCGGCTCCATCCCGTGCAACCTGGCAGCGTGGCGATATTTAGACAGCTGATTAAGTCAGCAAAACCCCAGTTAGCCCCGATAATCAGCGTGATTGGTGTTAGCGTGGGGGGGGGGGGGGGACATTCAGCACAGACGGGGGCCATCGGAGCAGCTTCCCGTGTTACACAACCTTCATTCTAACAACACGTCTGTGTTTCCCGCTTATTATTCGGCGCGTATCGTGAATTCGGCGCAAACATCCATTTCCGGTGTCCGTTGTTTCAAAGCTCACTGGCGGCAGTCTGCAGCAGGCCTGCCCCCCTCCCCACCCCTCCCCTACCCCGAGATGCCCACCGGCATCTTCATCGCGTGCAGGAGTTTGTCGGGAGGCGCTTCTAGCGTTAAATGTTGCTTCAGAATTCTTGATTGAGGGCTTTTAGAGGGATGTCCCAGCGCTCCCAGTCTGATGACAATATAAATATAAATACATTTCATGAATCTGACTTCTGGTATAAAAATGAGTTAATTTTAAACAAGTTATTTTTTGGGGATATTAAATAACAATGCACAGATTCTTGCCATTGTTAAATCACATTTCAGAGTGTTTAGCGAGGCGCCGGTGTCGTCTTTTACAATCCGTGACATTAATTCTTTACTGTGAAACTCACTTTCTGCCCCTCTGAGGAGTGTCGCAACAAACCAGATGTGATTTTTCTTTTTTCTTCTTTTTCTTTTCTTTTTTTTTTTTTTTAACTGCCAAAAACGGCAGGAGTCAGATGCACCCCCCCCCCCCCCCCCCCCCCGCGCGCGGGGTTGCGACGCGGCCTCGTGTCAGCTGACACCCTGCAAACGGCTTCTCGCACCGTTCTCTTGGTTTTTCCTGTCGGGAGAAATCTCCACAGTATAATGTGCTGTTGAAGGACTGAGTGTGTTATTCCCTGTGCTCTGCACGGGATTTATTAAATTGACGCTATTTACGCAACGGTGTTTATCCAACAATAAGACTGATAAATGACTTGCTGAAAATGCCTTCAAAGACGCCTCTCGCCAAGTCCCGAGTTTTTGCGATGTGTCACAAGCAGCTTATTTATTAAAGGTCAAAATACCATCGCGTCATACAAATCTGGGACCCCCCCCCCCTCACCTGAGCTGTCGCTTTTCCTCTTGCCGTTCCTCTTCTCGGCCTCGGCAGGTGACAGGGTCTGCCTGCCGAAGTCCGCGGGCGCGCAGGAGGCCCCCGTAGGGCCGCTGCCGACGCCCAGGCTCGGGGTGCTGGCGCACATGCTGGGCCCCCCCGGGTGCCCCAGGTCCGGGGGCGCGGGCCCGGGCCCGCCGTCGTGGGCCGGGTGGGGGTGCGGGTGGCCCAGGCCGTGCCGCATGTTGCCGCCGGGCGACGGCATCTGCGGGACGTGCCACGACGCGTGGTGCTGAGGCGGGTGGTGATGCTGCTGCGAGGGCAGGTGGCCGCGGTGAGGGTGGTGGTGGTGGTGGGGGTGGTGGTGGGGGTGGTGTGGGTGGTGGTGGTGGTGGTGGTGGTGCTGCTGCGGCTGCCCGGCAAACAGGCCGTCGTCCACCGGGTAGCTGGAGACGATGCAGGGAGACGGCGAGGAGGTGGAGGAGGAGGACGAGGAAGAGGCCAGGTCCGGGTAGGAGACGTGGTCCGAGCGTCCGTGCAGGGTCAGGGGCGACTGGGTGAAGGCGGGGTGCAGGGCCTGGGCCGGGGCGTGGGGGCTCCGCAGGCACCCGAACAGTGTGTGATCCATCGCGGTGCAAACACGGAGCACACACAAACACACGCACGCACACACACACACACACACACACACACACGAGGCCCTCCAAGGAAAGGTGAGAAGGGTGCAAGTAAAAGAAGGTAAAGTTACTAAATCAAACCCAGAAGATAGAACCACAAGCACATATCCAAGATCCTTTGACTATCCCAAAAGTTGTAGTTTTTTTTTCTCCAGTTAAAAAAAAAAAAAAAAAAAAAAAAAAGTCAGAGCAGAGAGCAAAGTGTGTTTAGAATATGGCGTCCTGTGGTAATCCGGAGCGCGCGGGGCGAGGAGTCGGCAGCGGAGCCTCTCAGACGTCTGCAGGAGCGGAGCGGAGCGGGACCGGAGCTCGAGGCTGCAGGAGCAGCAGGAGGCGCTTCCCACTAGGAACTGCAGAACGAGGGGAGCCGGGCGGAGGGGGTGATATAAATAGGGTGTAACGTGAGAGGGAGGCTGGGTCACGGGCTGCATACGCGCCACTGACCACATGCACATATGATCGCCCTCCAGAAAGCCCGGCACAATAAATCTCTACTATTAAAAATGGCTGAGCCTCAGGAAAGAGGGCAATTTATTTTGGACTTGGAGCTGACCTCCGGTGGCCATCTTTTTTCTTTCTTTTCGGGGCACTAATGGTCGGTGGGTGGGGCCGGGGGAGTGTGGGGGGGGAAGGGCGGATAGGGAGGCGAGGTGTCAGGGTTTAACTCAGTGCGTCGCCCCCCCCCGTCTTTCTCAGCTTTGACCATTTTTAAAACACTGTCGGTCTTGTGGAAGAAGCCTTCAAAGGGTTTTCCTTTGCTGCCCATTGTTTTGCTTTATTACAAAGTAATAACCAGTAACAGAGAAGAAAGACATTTGTTACGATCCAGACAGAAATAAAGGTTAACATTTTACCTATTACCAAATAAAAAGGAAAAACATTTTCCTCTTACTTTGGTGCGGTCAATCGTTGCGTAGGAGCGTTTTTTTTTTCTTTCTTTTTACATATTATTTTTGATCTCATTTTGAAATGAAACACCTCACGTCGTCAAATCAAAATACAAAATACACAGCGATACTGACACAGGTTTGACCTTTAACGTGGGGTCATGCAGTTGAAATAACAGCTTCTTTTTCTTTCTTCTTCTTCTTCTTCTTCTTCCTTTTTATTGGCTTCTTAAACACCACTTTTTGATGGCTTTGAAATTTCTATTAATTACTGCAGCGATGCAGAAACATGTTTATTATGTTTTTCACGACTGCTCGCAGACAGAAAAAATGACATCTTGTTACCTCAACAGTGACCAGAAACAATGGTGGAAAATTACGTCTTTGCATAAGATTTAAATATTTTCACCACCTAGAACCTCAGCATGAATCAAAAGTGAAAGAAAAAAATCCCCCTCTCTCTACTTTTTCAATCCTCTCTTACTTTTATTATTGTTATAATGAGCTCAAATAAAACTAAAGCAGAATTATTATCCCTTGAACTTTTTCATGTACAACTCGCAGAACTGAATCCTGCTCTGAAGTCATGGTGGAATAATACGAATCTGGTTTTATTCCTTGCAACTAAATTGTTTGTAGAGATAACATGAATTGGAACGCTAAAATTATGTTTTAGACCTTTTTATCAACAATAAAATGAATTAACCCGTCCCCCCCCACACACACACACACACACACACACACACACACACACACACTTTCCCCCGTCCTTCAAACTTACTGAAACAATGTGACTTATACTTTCAGTGCACAGGGCACCGATTTAAAGTGCGCACAGATTAAAATAATACATGAAAAGTATTATAATTCTATAGCCGTTGCAGAGGTCTTTGGTGGCTGCGGCAGTCTTTTTTATTTTTTATTTTTTCAAACGTGGACCGTCACCCCAACCCCGGGGATCCGGGCGGACGACTCGCAGGCGGTGCCACAGGCGCTGTGGGCCGTCTGAGGAAGGAAATTAATTCCTCTTTGAGAGAAAATGACTTTAACAGATAGCACGGGGGAGGAAAGGCTGTAGCTTTGCTGCTGTCACCCCCCCCCCCCCCCAGCACACACACACACACACTCACACACACACACAGTCCCTCCAAAGCCTCCAAAGGCAGCAGAGGCAGCGCAGGAGAGGAAAGGCACCTTAGGTGAGTGAGTGTCAACCTCTTCTACTGTTTACCTTACAAATGAAGGCTATTAGCAGGTTAGGCTGCGTGTGTGTGTGTGTGTGTGTGTGTGTGTGTGCAGAGGGCCCGGAGCAGGTAATAATAAAGCACACGTGTTTTCCATCCTGGGCAGGGATGGCCCGTGGGGGTGTTTTCAGTCAATAGTTTTTTTTGAGGCAGAATATCCCTGTGTGTGAAGAAGAGTGGCTTACGCTGATAGTGGGCTTTTATTGTGAAAATACACGTTGTCACCCTGTTATTTTGAAGTTCCACATCAGGTATATCAATCTAAATGTCTTTTCTTTGCACTTTTTATTCATGTATTTTTCTATTTAAAAAATATATAAAACAACATATACATACGTTTTTTGTCTTTCCTGCAGGTTAATTTGAGAGGAAATTTTAGCAACACAAATACCAAAATATTTCCTGATGATGTTATTATTGTGGCACTTGAAATGTGTCATGAATAAAAAGATGCAATCTGTCAAACTGACTTCAATTTGTTTTATCTATATGACTCTTTTTTGGCAAATGAATTATTATTAAAATATAATCAAAGAGACGTGGAGACAGTCTGAACCTGGATTATTTACATGCCTTAATTGTACATGTATTAAAATACATCACACCAATATCTTTAATATATCACAGTTATCGTTATATTGGTAAACCTTGGTATCCCTACAAAGAATACAAATAGATGACTAAATAAATAAGAGGCTTTTTTTACAGCCTGAACTTTATCAAATCGGATCAGAAATGTTTTGGAAAAGACGTTCTTAAACATACCTTAAACACGGGAACGTTTCAAGTGACTGCGTGTCAACGCAAGACGAGAGTCCACTGGTCCAAACTGGTGAAGAGGCCGCAACAGTGAGAAAGTGTAACTATAAAAAATAAAAAAAAGGGGGGGGTCAGCGGGGAGGGGGGGGGGGGGGGGGGGGGTCGCTGGTGTCCATGTGTTTCCCGACGGCGACTGTTTCACCGCAGTAGACAGAAACCCGAAGGTAGAACCTGCCCGCTCCACCTGTGGCTGTCAGTCACCCGGACAGGAAGGATTTACAGCAAACACAGCTCTCCCTGTGACCAAAACAAACACGAGGGTTCGAGACGTGGAGTCGACTTGAGTGGAGTCTTTGAAAAAAAAAAGCTCCTGAAAACACTTCACTCGAAGCCCCTTTTATGTGCATTAACATAAAAATGTCACATGTCAAAGAAGAATAAAATAATTGCTGGCTATACGCACAGTTGCATCACAGCTAGGGTGAGCAATAGAAGGGTTAAAACAAAGTGATACTCAAAACACACAAATACATTGAGAAACTTGTATTTGGTAATAAAGAGAAGGATTATCGATGAGGTAAATATTGAAGTCCTGGATGAAGCGGACGAAACCGAGCGATAACGTTTCCTTCTGCCTTCAGTGCCTCGGTTCAACAGCCCCTGATGTGTTTTACGCTTTATAGCAGAAAGCTTTGATGTACTGATGCATTCAAAAGACCCGGTGTGCGTGCGTGTGCGTGTGCGTGCGTGTGTGTGTGTGTGTGTGTGTGTGTCATTAATAGACCTGTCCTTCCTTCCCCCCCCCCCCTCTCTCTGCTAATATGGAAACATTTCAGAGCGTATAACACTCACTGTGACATATGAAGCCAAGACATGTAGGATGAGATAGAAACCCAGTGTATGCGTGACGAAAGGAAGAAAACTGCACTAAAAGAAGAAGAAGAAGAAGAAGAAGTGTGATTTCATTTCTCTCTACAGTTTAACTTTAAGGGATTTTATTTATTGTTTTATTTATTTTTCATGTATATTATATTCATCTTCCTTCTGGTCTCATTAAAGTCTTGCTGGTTTCTGTGTTACTGTCATCTAGCATTATTCTTGTGTGCTTGTTTAAGGTCTAAAAGCAGCTTTTTACAGAAATAGAAAAGTTTCAGACAGGAAATATTTGGACCTTTTTTTTTTTCTTCTTTTTTTTTTTCTTCTGCTTTTTCAAAACCCGCCCCGGAGTGGAACATCTTGAGGGTCCGCTCCAGAGACAAAGGACACGGTCTCGCTGCTGCTGCGGCCCCCCCCCCCTCCGAGGTGAACGTTCCTTTTGCGCTTCGGTCACATTTACGGAAGACGGCCGTCCCCCCCCACCCACCCCCCCCCCGGGGGACGAGAGACATGTGACCGAACGAGGACAGCCTCGGGGACATTATGACATCATAAAGGAAGGTCCCGATGCCCTGTGAGAGGAGCCTCATTTTTAAATGAACATCTGTTACATCTGAGAACGAAAGACCTTGAATCACACTTTTGCTTCATTCGCTGATTCAGCGGCTGATGTGTTTTTATATTGTGTAGTGAGAAAATCGTAAAATTAAAGCACATCAGGCGGCTGTAGTTCGTATTAGCAGCGGTTTTGAGGGGATGTAATGGTCACCGGGGAGGCAAAAACAAGCGGATATTCCCTTCAAAGAGTAGAAAGCTGGACCAGCTCTTAAAATGCCTTTGTGAAAGTCGCCCTCTTCACAGTCCGACTAATCGAGGCCCACTGCGCCTCCTCGGTGGCCATTTCTTTCTTGTGTGTGTGTGTGTGTGTGTGCGTGTGTGTAATGGCCCCGCGATGAGATCATCATCTATAATGGCGGGGTGTGATGGTTGCCCTCCCGGCTCCCCCCCCCCCGTGCGTTGATGCTTTGCAGGGCCTCGCTGCGAGTCGGACCACACCTCAGGCAGAAACAAAAAATTAAAAAAAATGTAGATTTGGTCCTGGTGCAACCGCCCCCCCCCCCCCCCCTTTCCCTTCACCTTAAAGGGAGCGGGTGCCAGACTCCTCAATTTGCGAAAGCGGGCCCATTAGGGGATTTTTTTTTCTTTCTTTTAACCCACCCTGCGCGCTAAAACTTCCTGCTCCACCCAACAGCCGCGGCGTGCAAGGGGAGGGGGGGGGGGGGGGGGGGTCCTCCGACCGTATTGCATCACTCCGACGGTCCGAGGCCCAACATGCTGTTCCAATAAGCCGCAATCATTCAGAAGAGTGAAGTCAACCTCTTATGATTTTTTATGGCTTCCTTCTCTCTGCAGGTTTTTTTTTTGCAGGGAGTTTTTCTGGACGATTCCCAGAGCGTTTTTATTTTGTATTTTTTTTATATTCCACTGCGTCGCCGTAGAGAGAGAGAGAGAGAGAGAGAGAGAGAGGGACCGGCCCCCGCTTCGTGACTAACGCTAAGTCAATGTGTCTGGGCTCGATCTCATTAACACTTCATACAGACTCAGCGCCGTCGGCCTTGATTTTCGGGCCCCGGGCGGCTCGGCGGTCTTCGCTCAAACGGCTCGGCGAACAGCAGTCGTCGTCGGACGGTCGGAGCTGCCGACGTGGTATAAACGTACCCGTGAAGTGTTGAGGGGGGGCTTCGACCAGGTGCTCCATCGTTAGCTACGATTCCGACATCCCGCACCAGAGGGTCTCCTGTCGATCGGGGGGTACCGATGACTCGCGACGTGCGACGCAAACGGAATGTCGAGTCATCCAAAGTCGCTTCCATTTTGTTGCGTTCTGCTTTCCGCTGACCCCCCCCCCCCCCCCCCCCCACGATGGGATCACCCAGGGCGCTTTCCGACGCCGGGGTGTTAACGTGGCCTTTGTTGCCTGAACTTAGCCACACGTTGGAGTTATTTAGGGAAATAATTGTGGCGCTTCCGCCCCCCCCACCCCCCGCTCAAAGTCAAAGAGGCCTCTGAACTCGATCCAGCAATTAGTGACATTTCTCCGCACTAAGTAAGCGTGAAAATGACTTGGTGATATACAATATATGGTAGTAATATATACGCATCCAGGATGTTTCCTTTACAGCCCTTTACACCACACCACTACTTTCATTTCACCTGAATGGGAGCTCCTTTAAAAGACTCTCTCTCTCTCTCTCTCTCTCTCTCTCTCTCTCTCTCTCTCTGCTGCACCTGTTTGGGCGGAACCATTCCAAACTTTATTGTTCCTATTAGCATGCGGCCCTCGCGTGTTTTCATCCTGACCAGATGTCCAATCAGACAGAATAACTGAAAACACCTGCACAGGCGTGCAGAGAATTTAATTCAATGTGATCCGAAGTCAGTCCTACCGTTTATGACTGTATTTCTAGTTTTGTATTAAACAATTTTCTTCATACTGAATTATGTAATTACTGATTTGATTTTTGCACCCTCAGAGTGCTCTCTCTCTTTTTTTTATTTCTCTAAAAATATTACATTACATGACATTACATGTCATTTAGCTGGCGCTTTTATCCAAAGCGACGTACAATAAGTGCATTTCCACATAGAGATACAAACTCAGAAGAACAAGTAACAAGAAAGTACATTTTTCATCAAATAAGCAGTTTCAAAACATGTTATAGAAAAGTGTCATAAGTACAATTTAAGTGCTACCATCTGTTAGTGCTACGGTTTGCTAGTGTTTTAGTCAACGTAGAGTCTAAAAATAAAACTATACAGCTATTTATCATAATTATTCGAATAAGTAACAGTACAAATGGTGTACTTATAATATCGAGTTGTATTTGTCTTGCAGTGGGAATAATTGCAGTGTTGCAGCAGCAGACAAAAACAAAACAAAAACAAAGAAGTAAAAAGTACTTTGCAAGATCAATCTGAATTTTTCTTTTGGAGAGGCAACACTATTGATTGCTGGCTAATATTAATTTGATGGGTGGCCTGTATTATATCGCTGTTTGATTTATTTCTCTGTGTTTTATGTTGCATTGTGAGCTCCCTCGGCTTTTCTGTCAAACCGAATCCTTCCACAAACTATATATATTCGCAATGAAAATGAACCCCTTCGTGGGAAATTATGCCCTCTGTAAAATCCTGCTCGACATAACTTCAGTAAAGCTTCTGTAATTTCATTCATCTGTAATGTTACCTGTTTACTTTGGTAGGCCATGTGATGTAACCGTGGTAACCATCTCTGCTGCTGAAGGCTCTGAAGGGCTGCGGCTGACCTCAGCAGGGGGAACAGCGACCTCCGCTGGTGGGGGGACGAAAGGGGTGTGTAACTGTGTGTGTGTGTGTGTGTGTGTGTGTGTGTGTGTGTGTGTGTGTGTGTGTGTGTGTGTGTGTGTGTGTGTGAATGAACAGCCTCCTACCATCACAAAGCTAAACCAATGTTTACGTTCACGCGCGGTGGTTTAACGCTCACATGTGTGAACGCCAACCTCCTTCCATCCTTATGAACATTTAAAAAAAAAAAAAAAAACAGCTCCATGGCTTTTGTTGTAAATCTAAATGACACAAGGTGTTGTGAGATCATTCTTGAAATGTTCCGAACTCATAGATTGAAGGGAAGATGATGTCGACCCCCATTATACTTACACTGCCAATATAATATAATACACATAATATAAAATGCCCCTAATGAGTCTTAAATATTTTCCCTTTAAACTACAGTTGGTGTCATTTTTGCCAAGATATTTGAAAAAAACATTCTTTGATGGATTAAATCCTTATCTGAGAGCATGTGGGGTTTTTTTTATATTAGGACTATTATTATTAATAAAAAAATATATATTTAATGAGGCAAATTCCATTTGCATTTATTGCACAGATGGGTAAGTATTAAAAGCAAAAAAGCACTGTTAAAGTACTTCAGAGAGTTATATAATTGCATATATCGTATTATTGGGATACTATTTCTGATGCTTTAACAGCCTAATGTGACTTCTGCAGGAGGTGGAGCACATTTTAACACTTGATATCCTGTTGGATAATTCTTTCTAGAGAATAACAAAATTTTGTATCAATTGTTAATTTGTTTTCTTTATAATATAAAGTAACTGGCTATTTCAGCTGTGAGATCTATTTCCCTCTCAAATAAAAAGCATAGAAAAAAACATTTGGATTTTTAAGTGAAGCTAGAGTCCCAACTCTGCAGATGTCTGTGAAGAGCCAATAAAAAAAGTTCTACTGTTTGTTTTTACTTGCTGCTCAGATTGAGCAGAAATCCCCCCCCCCCTCCACCCCCCCGCCCCCTACTCCCATCAGTTCACATCCCAGACCAGTTTCCTCCTGAAGCCGTGTTTGAAAGCCAGAACTGTTTGCTTGACATCTATCTGCGTGCAAACAAATAACTGCGTCTCCGCGGCAGCTCTCGGGGGGGTCAAGGGTTATTGCTGCTTGCTGTCAGTCACATTTAGCTCCGGCCCAATAGAGATCCGGGCGACCTCGGCATATTTTGCACTCGGCGGGGGTCACCGGCTGCGCCCCTCGGGGGAAAACGTTCTGCTATCCCGTTCTCTCCTCTCACGCTGGGAAGCGGAGTTCCCAAGAATTCCCCCCCCCACCCTCCGCCACTGCAGAACAATCTCATGCCGTCGCCCAATCAGGAGGCTGGAGAGCGTGACGCATGGCCGGGACAATGGGAGGATACAGGGGCATGCGGTACGGGTGCAAATACCCACCCCCCCCCCCACCCCCCCTCTCCCGCCTTCAGTCATGACAAAAGGGTTGGACAGTTTGTCGTACGGGGTCAATACCCTGACTTCAGGCCAGATGTTGTACATGATAACCCAAACAAGCCGACCCTGTGAACACATCAAACGTGTTGCTTGTGGATCGGATCCACGGAGAGAGAGTCACGCCATGAGCGCCCCCCCCCCCCCCCCCCCCCCCCCGGAGCCAAAGTGTCTCTGATGCCTGCGCGCCGGGACATCTGCTGGAATCATAGCGGCGACCCTGTCCCCGCCCTCTGTTTGCAGTTGCCTCGGCGACGGGTTGGTCAGTGCGCGGGAGGCGGCGGGGTTTGGTCCGAGCTTCGCTGGGACTGAGGAGGAGGCGGCGGTTTGGACGGGATGGAGCGCGTTCGCGTTCCAGGGCTTTCCAGAGCCTCCCGGGGGCTTCGTTAAAACAAAAGGAGGAGGAGGTGGGACTTCCTGTTGGAACGCTGCAGGCCGACCGTGACCCCAAAGGAACTGCAACTTTTAATGCGCACGGAAGGCCTGTGGTCACAGGACAGTCATATCATGCGTATCTGTTACAGAGGTTCTCCTGCCTCGTCTATTCCGAGCAATTTAGCTCGACTTTCTCGACGTCGCCGCCAGATTCTCCTCTACTCAAATAACCTGTGACCGTAACGCACCTCCACTGCAACAACATCCCATTAGCTGTCCCATTCCATCTAAATGTGGCGTGCACACGATCACATGGAACCATCTCCGATCCTCCGTCCGTCCTAAACACGAAGGGGACGTTGTCATGGTGACGTTCGGAGACGGACGTCTTGAAGACTCCGGTTCGACGATTTCGCCTTCCTCTTGCGGCATGATTTTTTTTTTTTTTTTTGCAGCCAGAAGTTGTGCCATATTTGGAAATGCGGGATAGTGACCTGTCAATCAGAATAAGCCCTGCTTTATGGGCTATTTGACTCTATGTGCCATCGTTTATCAAAACGTATATCAAACGAACATCATGCTGTATTGAAGAAGACGTGAAACTTGGTGTGGGTCGTCGTTCCAAGGCCTTCCTCCAAGGCCGGTCCCCCAAAATGATCGTCGTGAACTCAATGCCGAGCCCGATCAAATTGATGAATATGCAGGCAGTCCTGTCACAGACTCTTTCCATATTCCTTGATTGACTGATTTAGAATATAAAGGTCACTTACCCTGGCTTTAAATCCGCGTAAAATATATGTTGTGGATATTTTGTAGTGATCAAAAAAAGGCACCGTCCCCGATGGTTGTGAAGTTTGAGGTCCACCAGATGGTCGGATGATGTAAGAAACTATACTAGAACTCTTTTGTCCCTTTTGAAGACGGATTTGTCCCCGCACATGTTCTTTGGTTTTTTACATGAGAGACTTCACATTTTAAAGGGGGAATTTCTTTGGGCTGATTTTCATTCCGGCGGCGTGGCTTAGTCTAAATAACGTAACGATGCCCTGTGATCACGACGCCTAATTTTCCTTCTTAATGGAGTGTTACACATCCGTGTTTATCTTCAACCTGATTGATCCTCCACGAGGCGCTGATTACAAGCAACCAATTTACACAAAACACAGAGTTAACAGAGAAGTTCTGGTATCTGAAAGCCGCCTCACATCCAAGATTTCTTCTCAAGTGAAAGAGTAAGATGTACAAAGTATTACATTCTGTTTGGGAAGATTGGTTTGTTAACGTTAACTTTAAAAAATACGTGGTGAAGGTCAGGAAGACCATCTTAGATGTAACTTCCCTACAAAATTTGTGATAATACACAAGATTCTATTCAACCCTCCTTATGTTATCTACTTATCTACCGTTTTGAACTTGACAAAATGGTTGTGTTGCCGTAGCGACGCATTTATCCATCGGTTTCTGAACCTTTAACCAATTCCTGTGGACGTTTTAATTTGAAAGGACGGCATGCAACAAGAGGAATTTAACACATGTTGCAGAATTGGGAAAACGCACAAAAGACTTGAACGACATGAACACGAGTCTGCAAAGTCTGCAAGTTTATTAGTGCGCTTCACGCGGGTTTTTGTGCGATTGTCTTTCGACGCTTGGGTGTGAAGATGAAGAAGAAGGAGCTTCAAACTTAGTAAACGCACGTCCTACTTTTCACACGTTTATCCACACGTGCACAACCGAACGCGCTGTTTAAAATTACACAAACATGTTCAACACACGGGCAAAGACACACACACACACACACACACACACACACACAATCAGGCAAGGGTATAAATACAGAGATTGCCTCCCTCGTTTGCACACACGGCCACACAAACACAAACACACACATTCCTGGATCGCGGCGGGCGTGTTTACACGCCGCCATCCCTCCGCGGTCTGGCGCGAGGCATCGAAAGTGATCAGAAATCGGACCAACAAAAACCCCCGGGCCGAGCCGGAGAGTAAATAAGTAATAAATCTATTCCACATCAGCGGGACGTTTCCCTGTAAACACACCGATACCGAGAAGGAGAAAAAAAAAAAAAAGAGAAAGAGCGCCAGAGCGCCGCGGCGTCCCGCGTGGATGGGAAGATGGCCGACATTCCTGCCCGGTCTCCACAAGAAAGAGAGACCGTAGAAAAAGAGGCGGGAGTTTTTACCGGGTTCTTTTTTGGGCCGGGTTCCTCCCGGGGAGCATCTGGAGACTTTAATCACAACAAAGCGCAATTAGTCAAAGTCGAAAGCAAAGGGGGGGGGGGGGGGGGGGGGGGGGCGAAAATCCCCAAAACAGAGAAATCCCGGTTGAGGGCGAAGGACGATGAGGTTTTGGATCGCGTGGCCCAGAGGGGCTGCGGAACCAGAAGCTTCTGAGGCCACAGGAGCGACGGATGTTTCGTGATAAAAAAAAAAATGTCCAAAAAAAACAGTCGACAGGAGTCACTTTTTGTGGAATGTTTCCGATCCCGTTTATTTGTTTTTCCCCGCGGTGTTGAAATCAGCGAGAGCCGGAGGAAGCGTGTTTTAGAGAAAACAAATGTTTGGCAAAACGGGGTTTTTTTTTTTTTCTTCCTTTTTCTTCCCATTTGCTCTTTCTTTCTTAAAAATGCAGCTGATTCGCATGGAAAGGAAATTCGAATCCGAAGGCAGTTGATGAACAAAAAGAAAAAAAAACGGCTAATTTAACAACACGAATCAATGCAAATGTATTATATTCTTATCAAAAGAACATCAATACATTACACAGAAAGCCACATCTGACATATACTTAATCATCATATGATTACCCGGGTCATTTTATACCCATGTTTGATCGTGTGTGTGTGTGTTTATAACACATCTGTTCAATTAGCTGCAATGCATATATATATATAGAAATATATGAATCTAATTTTCATAATTAGTTGTAAATGTCACTGTTTCCCTTCTTTTTGCTCTGTTTTTGGTCACCTCCCCCTCCTGTCATTGAAAGCAACGACGGCGGTGGCCATGTTTGTGATATACGGCTCTGCAACCCTGTGTGGCTTTTAACAAATAAGTGTTGCCTCCGCGTCCCCCGCGCCCCCCCCCCCCCATAAATCCCGAGGTCACGCATCCACTTGGCTGCTCAACGTCGGGTCCGCTTACTGCAGATGGAGAGAGGCTGGGATTTCTGTGGGAGTCTGAAACTGATCCCTCGCCCCCCCCCCCCCTCGCCCCCCCTGTAAAAGTTGCACACTGAACTGGACGCATGCAATGAGGTGAAACTGATCGCAGCGGAGTGGGTGTGAAATACTCGGCCACCTGCGGGGTCCCACGCACCAAAGGAGGTATACGCCGAGGAGCTATAACACCCCCCACACCGCCCCCCCCCTCCCTCCCCCACCCAATAACTTCTACGACGCAAATTAGCGGCGTGTTTTTTTTTTTCTCTTTTCCTTTTGAAAGGCCTCCCACGCGGCCTCCGGCGCGCTGCGCTCCGAGCGGCCCAATCATCGGCTCCGAGAGGTCACTCGGCGGCAGACAGGCGGCCACGCCCCCCCCCCCCACCTCCGGAGTGGGAACGCTGTCGTAAAATAAGCCTTGATGACATAAAACAAAGCGATCCGCTTTGACGTGGAAGTAGATTTCAGCTCATTTGGGAGAGAGGGGGGGGGGGGTTTAAAAAAGAAAGGGAACCGGTTCTGAATTGATCCCCGTGCTTTACGGCCTGCCTCCCCCCCCCCTCTGCGCTCTACGCCGCTGGATTTATTCCTGCGTCTGCACAGCAGGACATAAATCATCCTCGGACTCTCCCCCCCCCGCCCCCCCGCCCCTCTGGAGCGAGGGATGTGGCTGTCTGCAGGACGGAGGAGTCCGGCTCTCTCCCCTCCGGAAGAATTAGGCCGGCAGACATTACCACATTATATTTTGCGGTGCGTCGCTTTTTTTTTTTTTCAAAGGGGGGGGGGGGGGGGACCAGGCCTGGCTCCAGCGCTGGTCCCACTCCCGCGGGGGCCCCCCTTTTTGGGGGCCTCTTTCCCTCACCCTCTAATTAGATTAGCCGGGTCCCCAATCTGGCAACCTCCGGGCCCCCAATCTGGCAACGTGGCTGCCTTTGTGGCGGCGCAATAGTGGGTCTGAGGGTGGGGGGGGGGAGGAAATGACCTCAACGTCGGTCAGCGCGATACTCTGTTTCGGCTCGATGGTGTGCTGACAAAACGACTCGGGGTAATGAAGACGTCGGAGGCGGAGGAGGAGGGAGAAAGAAAAAGGAAAAAGAATATTTACAGCCAAGCTCTATGAAAAGTGCTGGGCAGACCGAAGGCCTGTGGTCGGGTTGGGAGGGGAGGCGAGGGGGGGGGGGGGGGGGTGAGGGGGGGGCAGCCATTTTAGGGAAGAGAACTGGCAGCGGAGGGAGCCATCGCAGGTCGGAGTCAGTTCCAGAACAGCCAATTAGGCGCTGAGGGGCTCTTGCATGTCAATAAATATCACCCGAGCGTGTCGCTACTCGGAGGCCTGCGCTTTAATTTGCAATATTAAACAACCCCCCCCCCCCCAAAAAAAAAAAACGCTCCGTCTGCTCTCCTGCGAGTGCTTTTCGACATCTCCGAGCTACCTCGGCCCAAGGCGGTAATGCACGAACAGGAAGTCACCGAGTCGGTCCGCGCGCGGAGAAAAAAAAGAAAAGAAAAAAAGAAAGGTGTTAAGACTGGAAGGGGAGGGCGAAACGACACAAGCCCTCAACCCCTCACCTCGTGGACGGGACGTGACGTCTTGACGATTCGGGCCTCGTAAATCGCTTTCCTTTCCTCCGCTCAAACGGCGCTGAGTTGATCCCTTCGAGGGCGCCGCTGAGCTCCCACGCTGTGACACAAATCCAAAACGCTGTGGCAGGTCGCGATGTTCCCCGTGTTGTGTTTGAAGGGAGGGGGGGGGGGGGGGGGGGTTGTTGCGGAGAAAATGGTTACAATGCTTCACCGTGGCCCCTTGAGGAGGGAGGGGGGGGGGGGGAGGAGGAGAGGGGAAGAGTCCCGAGTCAGGGAGACATGTTCATGGGAAAGATCAACTGGGGATTCGTCTCTACGGTGTAGTTATGATGAGTGTGTGTGTGTGTGTGTGCGTGTGTGTGTGTGAGAAAGAGAGTCAGCTGAGAGTTGAGCCTGAATTGACAGTAATTCAGATGGATTTGTTTTGTATAAACCCCGATATGGTCGTCAACCTTCGCAGTGAAGCCGTGTCACTGGGTTCACGGGTGGTGGCCCGACTCCCTAAAGAAATATCACATACTTCTACATCTCCGAAAACAACACCTTAAATAGTTTATGTATATATATATATTTTTTTTATTTGAACATTTCCTGTTTGATGAGTGTTGTCCATCTTTGGACAGGAGAGACGCTCCATACTCAGGTGTCTGAGGGCATCTGGTGGACAGGTAGAGCAACGGCGACGTGGTTTTTGTGGTGAGTGTTACAGCGTCTCCGGGGCGGGGCGGGGGGGGGGGCGAACAGATAAAAGTCGTCCGGGCCAGTTTACCACGCACAGGCCAGGTCGCACTTAGTCCGACTCCACCAAAACGATTTGTCTAAAACGAGAAAATTTGACCTTGAAAAGTGAAGCCGATGCTAAAGTGCGTTGGACCTGCATTCTGTCTAACGTCCAGCGGGGGGCGACTCCTCTGCTTGTATCGAAGTCTGTGAGTAAACAACCACTTCTCTCTCTCGACTCATTCCACCAGTGAACATTGTGAACACGAGTTCATGACCTCAACCTCTATTTTGTCGCTGGCAACAATTTGCAAAAATAAATGAAATAGAAACAAGTAAAGTGAGTGGAAAACGAAAGGTTTGGACCAACAACCAATTAAATCCCCGTTTAACTTTAACACAAACTGTAGCTTATTAAAAAAAAAACATGACCAAGAAGAAGAAGAAGAAGACGTGTATCAATGCATCGACGTGTACTTTACAGCCGCCTCGCTGCTTGTGTGGGGTGGGGGCCCTGACGGACGGTCCTGGAGGCGGGCCCTGATTGATGGCCGCCAGAGGAGCAGAGTGGAGGAGGAGGAGGAGGAGGAGGAGGAGTGGACCAGGATGGATGCAGAGGGAGAGAGAGAGAGAGCAGGAGGCGCTGAGCTCTGCTGACATTTCATCGTCTGAATCAAGCAAAGAGTAACCCCCCCGAATCCACAGCTGCTTCCAACTAACTCCCCCCCCCTCCTCCTCCCCCCCGTCGCTTTCAGCTCGCTTCCATGAACTTTATGAGCAGCAAAGTGAAAGAGAAATATTTCCCCGTTTCATCCTCCTCTTCTTCGCTCCTTCTCTCCCTCACTTCCTCGTGTTTTCCTCTTGCTTGCTTTCTTGTTCATTTTAGTGGTTTTTCCTTCTTTGACTCACTCCTGTCAATATTTAACTCCTTTTCTTTCCTTCCCCGTCCGTTGCTCTGCGGCCTCCTTCCTCGCCTCGATGTCTACCTGTAAATAAATTGTGTCCCAGATTATTTCTCATTTCTTCACCTTGAACAGCTTCTGGTCCGTCCTCCTGTCGATGGAAAAGAATTTTTAAAAAAAGAGAAGAAAACCCGGAGGAGCCGCTGACATCCGGGTGCCCCGGTTCTCCCGATGATGGAGAACCCCTTTTCATCCACGGCACCCAGACGCCTCCAAACACAAATAAATCAGCTCCGATGTGCCCCCCCCCACCCCCTCCTCCCTGCGCCATAATTGTGGATAATTGTTGGACACAATTTGGAGCAATTCACTCCGTGACTAAAACGGCCTGTTACATGGAACCCAGGGTTCCTTTGGCATGTGGACGCGGTTTTGGACCTCGGCGCTGTGATAAAAAAAAAAAACACCAGGAGGCTTCTGATCTCACACACTGTGCGGCAGAGGGGTGAAAAGCACCGGGGTGAGTTACACCAACGCGAGAAAAAAGATTTATGCAGCGTGACGAGAAGACGGAACAGAATCACCGTTTGAGGCCTTTTCGGGGCCTTTGGTCCTTGTTTGGGTTCAGGTGTTTGGGTTCAGGTGTTTGGGTTCAGGTGTTTGGGTTCAGGTGTTTTGGGTTCAGGTGTTTGGTGGGTTCAGGTGTTTGGGTTCAGGTGTTTGGGTTCAGGTGTTTTGGGTTCAAGTGTTTGGTGGGTTCAGGTGTTTGGGTTCAGGTGTTTGGGTTCAGGTGTTTGGTGGGTTCAGGTGTTTGGTGGGTTCAGGTGTTTGGGTTCAGGTGTTTGGGTTCAGGTGTTTGGTGGGTTCAGGTGTTTGGGTTCAGGTGTTTGGGTTCAGGTGTTTTGGGTTCAGGTGTTTGGTGGGTTCAGGTGTTTTGGGTTCAGGTGTTTTGGGTTCAGGTGTTTGGGTTCAGGTGTTTGGGTTCAAGTGTTTGGTGGGTTCAGGTGTTTGGTGGGTTCAGGTGTTTGGGTTCAGGTGTTTGGGTTCAGGTGTTTTGGGTTCAGGTGTTTGATGGGTTCAGGTGTTTTGGGTTCAGGTGTTTGGGTTCAGGTGTTTGGTGGGTTCAGGTGTTTGGTGGGTTCAGGTGTTTGGGTTCAGGTGTTTGGGTTCAGGTGTTTGGTGGGTTCAGGTGTTTGGTGGGTTCAGGTGTTTGGGTTCAGGTGTTTGGGTTCAGGTGTTTGGGTTCAGGTGTTTTGGGTTCAGGTGTTTGGTGGGTTCAGGTGTTTTGGGTTCAGGTGTTTGGGTTCAGGTGTTTGGGTTCAGGTGTTTGGTGGGTTCAGGTGTTTGGGTTCAGGTGTTTGGGTTCAGGTGTTTGGTGGGTTCAGGTGTTTGGGTTCAGGTGTTTGGTGGGTTCAGGTGTTTGGGTTCAGGTGTTTGGTGGGTTCAGGTGTTTGGGTTCAGGTGTTTGGGTTCAGGTGTTTGGTGGGTTCAGGTGTTTTGGGTTCAGGTGTTTGGTGGGTTCAGGTGTTTTGGGTTCAGGTGTTTGGTGGGTTCAGGTGTTTTGGGTTCAGGTGTTTGGGTTCAGGTGTTTGGTGGGTTCAGGTGTTTTGGGTTCAGGTGTTTGGGTTCAGGTGTTTGGTGGGTTCAGGTGTTTGGTGGGTTCAGGTGTTTGGGTTCAGGTGTTTGGGTTCAGGTGTTTGGTGGGTTCAGGTGTTTGGTGGGTTCAGGTGTTTTGGGTTCAGGTGTTTGGGTTCAGGTGTTTGGTGGGTTCAGGTGTTTGGGTTCAGGTGTTTGGTGGGTTCAGGTGTTTGGGTTCAGGTGTTTGGGTTCAGGTGTTTGGTGGGTTCAGGTGTTTGGGTTCAGGTGTTTGGGTTCAGGTGTTTGGTCTCAGGCTCGGGCTCATCGGCAGGTTTCACGTCACGTTACCAGCGGCAACCGAGGATGTTGCCGCATTTTTGAATCATTTAGTTTAGCAACTAAATCCCGTGTGAACGTTGGAAAGGAAAATCAGCAGTTTGTGTTAAATATAACAACGAAGCGACCCGGGGGGGGGGGGGAGGTCATTGGCTCGACCCCTAGGGGCCTCCGCTCGGTGCTCCCGCGTCCGGCGTAACTTCAGGTTTCAAACCCATTCGGTTCGGCACCGGGTCCGGGCCGGGTCTCATTTGGGCAGCGAGCCTCAGAGCTCAGCTCAGGGGGGAGAGAAATGTGGAATTCGTTTTGGAACGGTCAGTGAGTAAGGAAGGGGGGGGGGGGGGGGGGGGGGGAGGAAGTATGTGGGAGTGGGTACGGGGGCCGGAGAAGACGGAAGGGTTTTGAAATATATATCGTTTCTGGTGTTGTTTGGTATTCAAACAGGACCACGCCAGACTGAACACAGTTATTCCCAGTGCCCCGATCCCCTGGAAGCGTTCCCCAACATCTGCCTGTGTGCGTCCCAGTGAGCGCTGTGGGAAAGTGCACCGTTACGCACGCACACTCCTGGATTTTGTTATAGTGTGTTTATGAAATCCCAGAATTCCCCTTTTAGCTTTTAACTCAAACCACAAATTTGAGATGTGATAACGAGCAGCAGGAACAAGGTGGAGTTGCTGCAGTGGATTTTTGATTAAATAAAATAAAAATGAAAAAAATGAACATCCGTTTCTACAAAAGGTTCAATCGTGTCATGATAGAATTCCAAAAAAAGTTATTTTATCCAAACCAGTTGCTGTTCTTTATTTAACGTATGTCACAACGTGTGAAGCAGAAACCCATTAAAACCTCCCGATGTGTCAAAGGGAGATCAACCTTATTATTTACCAAAAAATAAATTGTGTCCCCCTTTATCTATTTTTCAGGTTCTTTTGCTCTCGGGTGTCCCCTTCAGATTGTCCTGATGTGTCAACGTGTCCCCACTCCACACAGGCTGCATTTCACCCTGGAGAAGACCTGTGTGCTGAAACGTTGACAGTTTAAATAAATCAATTGGAGCATTGAGTTTGCCATAAAGTCACTTTAGTTTTAATCCCCAGCAGATGGCGCCGCTGTCCACGAGACCAAAAAAAAATAATAATAATGTTTTTGACTTTCATGTTCCAGGACGCCGGACAACGTGGGCTCGCTGTGACATCAGCGGGTCAAATCCCTCTCCCCCCCCCACCCCGAAAAACACCTTCCCTCCTGTCTTCGTAGCTGCGTTATTGTCCTTGGCGTCCCACCTCGTCTGCTCGGGCTGACCTCCTGGCCCCCGTGTTTTGTTGTGCGGTCTCCAGGAAGGAGGGCTTTCTTGTGGCCTGGGGCGCTTTCATTGGGTCCCGCATTTTGGGGATCCTTCAGAGCCGGGAACACCAGAGTCTAAACATAGGGCTGTCACATTGGTTTCAAACCCAGTAAAAAAAATTTTTTTTTTAACTGCCTGGAAAGGCACACACACACACAGACACACACACACACACACACAGACACACACACACACAGACACATTTCCAAGGCCGTAATCAGAGCTGCGGTCGGCTGGTGGAGGGCGACGACGCGCCGCCCGAGCCTGGCAGACCGGAGGCCGTCAAAACTGTGGGATCTGGCTTCGCCCTGCAGCACCGGCCGTGACGTTATCTAAACAGGAGCCCCCCCCCCCCCCCCCCCCCCCCCGTGGCTCTGGTTAGCCTCGAGCGAGCTCGGTCCGGCCGGAAGACATCAACAGAGGGGGTTGATCACAGGGTCGGGAAATTAAAAAGGGGGATCTGTGTGTGTGTTTCAGGGATACATTTGCCATCAATCATACGCGAGGGGTTTTGTTTTTAGAAGTTGACAGTAGAACAATAATGAGAGATGAAAGAAAGACTTCATTCAGACTCAAGCTGCTGACATTCTGTTTTACACTTAAACAACAGGCTGATCTGTCTTGTCTAAAAGGTGTATGTGGGGATAACCTCTTTCTTAGGACACAAATATCTACTTTATCCCAGAGTGAAAGAAACACAGTTAAGCCTTAGAGAATAAACGGAATCGAAATTTAAATGATATTTAATGTAGAATAAAACGACTACATCATTGACTTAGATATGTATGTCTAAGTGCAAATACAGTATAGTCAAAATACATTTTAAATGATTTATTTAATTTGCTGTATTCTTTCTCTTGTTCTCTTCATAACGTATTATTTATTGATTTAGTTATTTTTATAACAATCTTGCATTCATATTTCATTTTGTAAACATTGACCTGGATAATCACATTGTAGTTGGTACATTTGAACAGACTACAATATTTATTTATTTATTGATTGAGTAGGCAAAAAATGACAATAGAGAAAAAAAAAACATTTATTTACGGCCAATTGTACCAAAAAGCAGAAGAACGCGTCCAAAGCCTGTGTTACAAATTTGACACGCCCCCTAGTGGAGAGAGAAGGTATCACACTCACACCATGTTGGGTTTATTTAACCACCAGGTGGCGCTGTACGCAAAGGAAAAGCCTTTTTTTATAAGCCAAGACGATAAGACGACCTTGGACACAATCCATCATTCACTGTCACCATGGTAACCTGAAACCTGTATTTTTTTTAATGAGTCAATTGACCTCCTTCCTTAAAAAAAAAAAATTAAAAACCCTAACATTGAAAATATATTGAGTACATGCCTGGAGGCAGGTGAGAAACAGTGTAGCAGCATACAGCAGACATCAGACACAGAGCAGCTGAAAATAAATATATAAGACATTCATGCAGAGAAGGTGGGGGAAGTGAAAGGAGGCAACAAAGTGAAAGGAAATCCTGAATGGAAGACTTGAAATGTTTGCATTCACCTCCCGCCAGCTGCTCCTCCGTAGGGCCCCCGCCCTCTACAGAAACATGAGCTGATATTGTTGTGAGGAGCTCATTACAGGAACCTGGAGACCCCCCCCCACCCCCCGGAGGGGCGACACTCAATCAACAGTGGGAATTCCAGCGAGTAGCCGAGGACGTAGAGGACGCAGGAAAGCGGAGATGCCCTGGAAGTGTGAGAGGTGTACACAAAGCGACGGGGCCGCCCCCCCCCCCCCCCCCGTGCCCCCCCTCCGTGGCCTCCTCAGGAATGCTGCGGCATCAACACCCGTAAGGTGTCTTTGATGTGCGCCGCCGTTTTTGACCCGTTCCTCCGACAGGTACACGAAGCCCGAGGCCAGCTCCCCCCCCCCTCCCCCCCACCCCCCCGTGATCGCACAACGTTGGCTCTGGATATTCCCAGATACTCGAGAGCATTTAGTCAAAGCAATTCTCCCCTTCTGTAAACTTTGGCCTCCTCCACATTGCACTTTTTGTTCCGCCGCGTGTAAACAGGACGTCGATCAGGTGACCCAGAGGGGAAGAAAAGTTGGGCCTATTTTGTCACGGAGCTCTTTCTCACGTGACTCCTCGGCGCCACTAACCCAAACCAAATGGCTGTTTTTCCTTGTGGAAACGGAAGTTTATTTTGAAAAGCACAGCACGTATTGACCCGTGTACTCGTTTGATGGGTCGGGGGGGGGGGGGGGGGGAAATGTGACAGGAGGTCTCTGCACATCTGACTCTGCTTACTTTATCCTTTGGTTCTAGAGTCGATGTTAGGATCTGAATATAAATAAACACAATACGGCACAAAAATGCAAAACACATGCCGTTTTATTGCCTTAAATAAGCATTTACACGGAGTACAAAAACACAGGCATCTTCCTAACGTTAAGCAGTCGAGACACACGCACATTGGTGTATTTAAATCTTTTATGTCGAAATATTTGCCTTTCCCTTCAGGCCTGCAGAAGCTGTCCCACCAGGGCGGGGCTCCTCTCCCGGATCAGGACCGACGCCATCTCAGCGACCTTTGATACTGACCTCTGCCAGCGCTCTGTGTCCTGAGAGAGAGAGAGAGAGAGACTCAATACGTGCAACAACAAATACGAGGGACCCCCCCACTCGTATTTGTTCACGTTTATCTTCTCTCTAGGTGGCCCATGTAAGGACCATGCAGAAGTAAGGTGGAGGCCCGTTAGGAAGGAGTAACAACGTCCCTCCTGGACTCCTCCTGGACGTGGATGCTCACACACTGGATTCACTGCGTGTAATGCCACTGTGAAACCAGGGATTTCTTTAATGTTCAAATCAACCGATGGAAACAATTTACTAAAAGGGGGGGGGGGGGGAACAGAATTAACTTTCTCTTTTCACAAATGCGTGTTGATTTTGAGCCCTTTGAAGCCAACAGGGCCTCCTCGGAGATGTACGATACTGGACAGAACGACGACGCTGCACAGAGGGACCTTCTCCCCCTTTCCCCCCTCTGAAGATCTCCACTGTTGTGGTGGCTTTGCTTTGCTGCCCCCCCCCCCCCCCCCCCCCGGGTTCCTCCCTTCTGCATCGCTTTCTCCTTTTCCTTCTTTGTTCTCATGGCGCAGTCCACTTTAAAATGCTTTGCAGCGTGAAGGAGGGGAGAACGTTTGAATGATACAGAGGAGGAGGAAACATTTAGGTCTTTGCATCAGTCCTGCATTCACAAAACTTCCATCATCAGGGATTCTTTTTTTTTTTGTTTTGAACATTCCGGATACTTTTTCTGGCAAACTTAATGAAACCTCTAAATCATCCAGTTTACAATGAAAGCTGAGGCATGTTTACTGTCACAATTCATGTTTTTAACAATGAGTCGTTTGGAGAAAGAGACACAAAAGCAGGCTTCTCGTTTCTGGCCCACGAACGTCAACTATGCCAAAATGCTATTTCTGGAATAATTGTTTTTTTTTTGTTGCAATTGAATCGGGTTCGGCTTTTTAAGCTGACTTTTCAAGTCCAAAAAATGAGCGGGCCCCAGTCTAACTCTCCTTTGTGGTCAATTTGACTGGAAAGTGGACCATTTACCAAAATGAACATCGCACCGCACTGAGGAACACTCTGAACTCGAGATTAAGATCACGGACTCCCGTTTACTGAGGAAACAAATCAAGTTTTCCTCACAGACTTCCACACGTTGGCTCTGATCTGTGATCAGGGAGGTCCTGGTGAACGCATCTTCTTCGCCTCGGGCCTCGCGACTATGTGTCAGCAGGTTTTACGCATTTACACGAGTCCGAGGGGAGAAAAAAAAGAAATAAGCGCTCCCTCCCTCCCTCTCTGTCCTTTCTCCACCTCGCCGCCCCCCCCCCCCTCCCAGCCCGACTTCACCGGACGGCTCCGAGGTGACGAGGTGTGAGAGCGGTGAGCGTGGAATCGGGCCTGATGAGAGCTGGGGGGGGGGGGACCTAAACCTCCCCCCCCCCCCCCTAAATCAGAGCCAGCGGAGCAGGGGAGTCGGATGACACGTGGATTTTCCACACACACACACACACACACACACGCTGAACCGACCCAACGGGGACCTGGAGTTACAGATCAGCGGCTCCTCGTTGCTTTTAATCAACGGGGGGGGGGGGGGGAAGATGGAATATGAGCGCTTTGATTGAGCTCCAGAGGCATTCGCTGTGAGCTTCCACGAGCTCTTCTTCTTAATAAGCTTTTCACATCTAATCTTTGAAGAATTAAAAAAAAAAAGGAAAACCAAGAGAGGCTTTCCTGTGTTTTTTCTCCAGCACGTACCCAACTCATTGTTTTTTTTCCCCTCTGGCGGGATCAGAAGTAGGAGGCGATGAGGCCGATCCGGTCCATCCGTCAGCAGCCGCTGACGCCACGGCGACGCGGCGCAGAGCTTCATCAGCCATCAGTCACCGGGCGAATCAAAGCGCCCCGCTGGGACCTGATTGCCGTCTTATTTCATTTGTTTACGCCATGAAGCAAAATCACATCCAACGCATTCCTCCGATTGTTATCTAAAATAAATCACGTCTTCGCACGGCGAGCACTTGAGCCGTTGCACGTGTTTAAAAAAAAAAAAGAAAAAAAAGAAAATACATTTTTAAAAAAGGGATCGTCCCTCGATGGCCACCCAAGTGCATCGCCGAGCGCGACGGGAGAGTCACAGAATCACGCTAATGACCCTGCTGGTGGTGGGGGGGGGGGGGGTCTGTTCTCCTTATAGGCAGGGAAGAAAAATAAATAAATAATAGAAAACACTGGAGTGAGCACAAGAGAGAAATAAAGGAAAAGCACGTCGGGGATCACCAGGGAGAATCAAAACGTTCTAAAGCCGGCCGAATCGTTTCCATCCCGGACACGAAACACGAAGCACGCTTCATGAAACGCCGTTATTCAATCAGGTCCTTCACGGCGGGGCGCAAGTAAGAGCGGAGCTCTTCACTGACCCCCCGGCACAGCGTTCAGCAGTTCCAACTGCCACTCAGGCCTTGCATGTGGTGTGTGTGTGTGTGTGTGTGTGTGTGTGTGTGGGGGGGGGGGGGGGGGGCATCATCACTGAACAGCAGCAGACTCTGAGGCCTCAGAGACGTTCGCATATCGCCATGCACCGTTAGAAAAAAAAGCTGGTGCCCCCCGCCCCGAAACAGCACGCCCGCATACCAGAGACACTTCGTACTGGGAAAGTGATGTGGGGTGGGGTGGGGGGGCTTCGCAGACGGTCGCAGCCCCCCCCCCCCGTCTCCCTCCCTCCTCTCAGCTTCTTGTGGACGCAGGGGGGAGCTGAAACAAACACCAGCAGCGGTGTTGCTGTTGCCTTGGCGATGGAGCGGGACGAGGGCCGAGGTCTGAAGTGAAGAGGGGGGAATTTGACTTCATTCTTTTTTTTTTCTTCCTTTTTTACGAGCCTCCCTCCCCTATTATCAGACGTAAGGGGGAACCAACTTTCCACTCCGTAGTGAATAACTGCCACAAAGCACTTTAAGGGAAGCCCGGCCAAGGGCCTCATGGTTTATTCACATTAGTGGAAGGACCTTCACCGGTCCAAGGGGAAAGCGACACATTTATATATATATTCTGAAACACGACTCTTTAAAAAAAATATATATTATTTTTTGTTTCCACTGACAGCAGAGCCTCTGCTACTTCGATTACCCACGCGTCCAATCCCTTCGTGGCCTGTGTGACATTTATAGAGTTTCTCTCCACAGATTATATAAAAATAGAGAGACTTTTCACAAACAATATGCGAGCTGGTGTCACAATGCCAGCGGACACGAGTCATGGTTGGAGAGGGGGGGTGGGGGGGGACTTTTTTTTTATTTCAATTCCCAGAACACCGACCCGAAGGAGCAGTCATATTATGAAATTAAGTGACAGGCTGGTTGTAATACATGAATAACAAATAGTCGTTTTAAAAAGCCCAAAACGCTCTCAAATGGCTTCCACGTGTACGAATGTACAAACACACGCCGCCGCCTTGTTCCAAACCACAGCTTTATGGAATGGAACTTCAATCATTAGCTTTCTATTTCTGCCTAAACGGGAGGATTTTGACAAGCCGTGAGGCGACAGGTCTTTGAAACGCCTGGCGCGCGGGGGGAGAGAGTGTGTGTGTGTGTGTGAGTAAGGGGGGGGGGGGGGGGAAGCTTCAGCGGACCACACAACAAGCAATCCCTCAAACTCTCTCTTCTTCAATGCCGCAGATACGAATCCCCCCCCCCCCCCGTCCGCCGCACAGGAAGGACCTGCTGAGGCAATTAGGCCTTCTAAGGGTGACAATTTGTCCGTCTCCATCTCTCTCTCCTGAGACCCCCCCCCCCCCCTCCCGAGGGGAGCCGCAGCGTCCACTTGAGGGAAGCATTATTGCTAGAAATAAGGCCAGAGAGCATTTTCACGCTTTTTTTTATCCAACTCCTGCCCTTCAGATGAAGTCCCCCCCCCCCCCCCAAAAAAAGATGACCCCGGCGAGTGACACAATGCTGCTGTGAAACGCACCGGGGGCCGCTTTAGGTCTGAGGGCGGATCGAGTTTCGTGGGGCTCCTGACAGCTCGTCCCCCGAGTGGGTCCCGTCCCCCCCCCCCCTGCCCTCCCCTCCGTGCATCATTGAAGACAGGCAGCTGCTCGGGGCGAGGCGGCGGTGAGTGAAGGGGGCAACGAGGTCCGATTACTGGCCGGTCCCCAAAAAAAGGGTCCGATTGGGGCCGCCGATCCAACGCCCCCCCCCCAGGGGGCTGCAGGGGACTCTGCAGGGACTCATTTGGACAAAGGCAAACGGCAACGTCCACGTACAGGTTCAGCTTCTCGTTGAAGGTCCTCGAGAGAACCGTCAAAGCAGCGACTCCATGTCAGCGTTATTATTTTTTATGCATCACTTTGAAAAATTCACTTTGACATCTTTGAAAACCGTGGAAACGGTTAAAAAGTGAGTTTGCAACGACCGAGCCAGAGCTCAATATGATGAATGAAGCAGAAGTCGATGAGTCTTAGCAGCAAAACTTTGTGAAATATAACAAGTACAATAACTTATTTTGACAAAAAGTGTGATCAACATCCCTTAAGTAGGAACCTTAAAGTACACGGAGAGGGCTTTATTATTCACCTTCTGAGCCTTCGTCATCATTCATCACGCTCCCACTAACAGTTGAGCTTTGGAGCTTTGATAAATAAAAGCGACGTGAGCCTTGTTGTTGTTTCGAACCCATTCTGAGGAAGGCGTTTTTTTTTGTTTTTTTTATTGAATTTGCTAAAAGGCCTCCGGGGGCCACCGGGCTGGACGTCCTGTGTCGTTCCCATTCTGCCCCGCTTCCCCTGAGAGGGATCACAAGAAGAGGAACACTGAATGAAGTCCGTCTCCCGGGCCTGCTTTTGTGGCGTTCCTCTTTCTTTTCCCCCCCCCCCCGGCTAACGTTTGTATTGATAAGTCGCTCTTAAGACCCCCCCGTTGAAGGGGGGAACAACGGCCGCTAAAGAAACCCCCGTCACGGCACACTGCTGAAACTCTTTCAACGCCGGTATCCAAAATATCCTGTCTAGGGGCGTCTGCTGGGCAAACACAGCCCGACGTCGGTCACGTCCCATGTACGGCTTCCTTTCTGCTCTTCGGGGGGGGGGGGGGGGTTTCTTTAAAAAGGCGCTCCGGTGAGAGACGACTTTGTTTGGACTCCGCTCGCCGAGAGACGTGCCTCCAAACAGCGAGCGGGACAATGGCGCTTTTGGGGCGCGAGGGAGGCATGAAAGCGTGGAGGCGTGGGTGGGATTTACGAGCGGGTGGGGGGGACATACCAGACCCCCACGTGCGGTGAGAAACAGACCCACCCCCCCCCCCCGCTGATGCCTCATTTACTCATCACACTGTATCACTCACACCGAGCCCAGGGAAGTCCGTTTTTACACAAGCACCTGATTGCAATCGCGCTTTCGCACAAACATAGGTGCGACACTTGTGTTTTTGAACCGCTGTCAAAATATCGGCGCACCGCAGACTAAACATCAAGGGGGATGAAGCCGGGCCGCGTGACGTGAACCGACGTTAGCGTGAGAACCAGAAGGGTTTCCGGCCCGCGAAGGGAGCCGGGAAAAAACCGTTGACCTTGAGACTCAATTCAGGAGGATACCTTGAAATCCGGTTATTTATAACTATGCACTTCCAGTTGAGGGTTTCCAACAGAGCGGGAAATTTGGATTTTTGGCATTCAAGGCCCGATTTTAAACCGTTGTGTTCATGCGCTATATTTCCTGCTAATTCCACATTTCTTACATTATCCTCATCCCACACAGAGTCAGACAACACGCCTAACTTCGGGACGCTCCAAGCGGCGATGGCGTTGCAGACGTATTTAAAAGTCAAGTCAAATGTCAGACTTTCTCTTTATTGGCTGGATTCAGTGTTTTTTTTTTTAAGTAAAAGTCTCTTTTTCTTTTATGATTCGGCGTTTTCCATCTGCTGGTGTTTGTCCCGGCTCTGAATCCGGCGGTGTGCTCATCCGCCAGCTGTTTTCCAACCACACCCAGAGGTTCCTGCAGACAAAAGCGGCCAGCGAAGCAGGAAGGTGAGCGCCCGTTGAATGGAGGCGTAGTCCCCGAGGGGGGGTGGGGGGGGGGGGGGGGGGGCGGAGCTCAGCCTTTGCGACGCACCACCACCCTGAAGGAGCTGGGGGAGAAAAACCCGGGGGACTGGCGTTGGGTGGTCAGAAACGAGCTGGCTCTCATCAGGCCTCCAAGCGTCCGTCTGCAGCTCTCAGTTGTCTCCTGGAAGGGCATTTCTGAAAGTCGTCGTCGGGTCGGTCACCCCCCCCCCCCCCCCCTCCTTTTTTTCCTTTTTTTAAACCTAAGATATCAAAGCTGAGTAAACAGCGCCCGATTCCTTGAGCCAAAGCCCGGCAGGTCCAGTTGCACAGGGACCGACGCACATCTGGAGCGCTCTCGGCTTGAGACCCTGCACATGTGGCAGGCTGTGACCCTAACACTGTACAAGTACATCGCTAGAGGAGGGGGGGCGGGGGCTGCGGGGGGATCCCCAGGCTTCTGTCTGTATGAAGATGTCAGGCGACCACAATTTGGGGTCAAACTGAAAAATCTCAAAAGTTTCATGGGTTCCTATGAAATGTTGAAGGAGCCGTCATTGTCCCCTTCTGCTGATATATGGGTGATTAGCGCCATTTTTACAGGGAAGCATCTCAAAATCCACTGTATAAAGTCTGGGACATCCATGATTAACCTTTTGCTGTGGTGCCATCATGAGCCAAGTCAGGACGGACTGTTCTGACTTCTCTCCCGACGTCTTCCCCCCCCCCACCCCCCCGCCATGACCTCCCTCGACCCCGGCGAGGGTTGCAACTCTCCACCGAGTGTCTCCGCGACAGCGTCGGCGGGGTGGTGCTGGGTTTCACCCGTCTGCCTTTCAGACTCCAGACCCAAACAGGCAGAGGAGAATGGACCTATAGAGCGCTCTCCTTTTCTCTACCACCCCTCCCCCCCCTCCTCCTCCTCTCCTTTCTCTCCATCGCTTTTCTTCCCCCGGCCCGGCTAATCTTTTCTCGGGGTTTAGGATTCCCGGTCCGGGCTCTTTGAGGAGGAGGAGGAAATATGGGGCTGGGTAAACATCAGGGCTCTCACTGAGGGGATTACAACACCCATAGATCACCCTGACAACCGCCCTTTCAGCGCGTGACAAGTCGCCGGGACCCTGCGCGAGGAGGGATCCGATGACGCCACCTACACCGCCGGCGCTGCCACGGCACCGGGTCGGCCCCCGCGAGGATCCGGCGCCCCCGCGGCTGTAGGGCTGATGTTTTCAGCGCACCTGATGTTTGGCTCGTGGAAATCTTTTTTTTTTACGCCGAGGTAAAAACGGCGGAAAAACGTAAAAAGAGGCTCCGATAAGAGGTGCTTTGGTCTCGCACACACACACACACACACACACACACACACACACAGCGTCTCGCTCCTTTCCCGGCAGTCAGGCCTCGTTTCAGAGAATCCGCTCCATCCAAAATATCATGAAACATCAAGAAAGGTTAATGAGGTGGATGGTTTCCCCCCCCCCCCCTCCCACCCGCCCCCGCCCTCCAACCACTCTGGGACGAACGCTGTTCCATGCGCTCATGCAGTCTCGCTGTCGGAGCTTAAATTCAGACGGTTCTTTTCCAGAGAGGTGGGCGCTTGCAGCAGCAGCTCCTCAGGGTGACGCACAACGAGAGGCGAGGGACGCGGGGGGGGGTGTTCTAAAAGGAGCGTTCTTCTCTTCTGGCAACAGCCAGATAATGAAATCATTTAAAAAAGGAAGGAACAACCTTTCAAAAAAAGGAAAGAAAACGGAAGACGTGCGCTGTTTTTATTGGAATAGTTAAAGCTATTGTGACTGGTCCTTACAGCAGGTCCAGCGGGACCTGAGGCTGCCCACAACGGCCCGGTTGCGGTTCCTGGTGGACCTGCATGATTTTCGCTAGAACTCAACAAAGTGGGCGACCGGCATTGAGCCAACATTCTCTCCGCCGGTCTACATCCGTATTAAATCAACACCGTGTCGCAACCAGTTTAAAAGTTCTTCAGAGAAACTTTAAAACAAAAAGGTCTGGTCTAGTTGCACTAAATTGCAACTAAGTTGCCAGCGCAGCTCTGATTGTAACATTAAAATATTGTGCACTGGCAGCAAAAGGCCTTGGTAAAGGGTACTCTGATCCAGAAAAGTAAACACTATTAAAATAATAAGACACAACAGCACAAAACTGAACACATTTCAAATGATATTTACCCAGATCCGAATTTCTACAACTGACTTGCTCCCTCGGTATCAAGCATTAATGAGCAAACCTAATCTCTTCAAAATGATTCGTTTCACAATCAAGTATCAAGTATTATATCAAGTATTCCTCATCTGTTGGTTACCTCCTGCATCACTTTGAGAACAACGACACAGCAATGAAACCATGAAAAGGCAGAGTCGTCGCTTCACGACCGATGACATATTTAGGGGAACGGTCCTATTTTTGGTCCATGATAAACCAGGACATGGTGTTGACTTTGGCTTTTGGTGCTTTCATGTTCGGCAGAGCTAAAGCCACACACAGAGATGAAATAATGAAAAGCACTTATTTTAAACTACAGTATATACTGGAGGCAACAACTCAATATAAATAGAAAGTTCACGGATTGCGAGTCTCCTGTCGAATGTCACCGGAAAGACACTTGTTCAAAACCGCAGCGTAACTCAAGGTTTTTTTATAGCCAATGAAGCGCTCCAAACCCGAATATATATTATCTTTCCTCTGAGGGAACAGAAGATGAGATCCAGGCCCGGCCTCCGTGTGACCAACCCGACGACCACGACGTCGCGCCTCCGTTACGTTGCTGCCCCCTTTGTCTCATCGCAGTGGGATTTCATGCTTTCTCCACCCAGATTTGCCTGAACATGTTTCACTTTGTCTCCATCAATGCTCAGATCTTTTCCATCTGGCCATCTGGGAAGAATTATCCTCATTATAAACGAATAACTAACAGTGATCCGTCCGCGCCCGTGTTCCGCTTTCCCCCGCTATCTCGCCACGCTGACGTCCGGCATCCGACGCGCGGTGCCGACCCCAGATGTGGTCCGGCGGCAGCACAAAGCCTCTCCTCCCGATGAGGCCACAGCAGCAGAAAAAGATTTGACACACGTGAACTCATGTTGACAAATGGTCGGGCGGAGTCATTTTCTCATTTTGACGCCTACACAAACTGGCTTGTGTTTTTTTTGCAACCGGATGAGTCGCCGCCCTGCTGGTCGATAGAGAGAATGCAGGTTTTTAAGGTCCGCGTCGGCTCCCCACGCTGCAGAACTCCCCAGGTTCGACCGTGACAATTCACGTGGGGTGGGGTGGGTGGAGCTTCTTCGAACCCCCGAAGCGCCGCCGTATCCTTTCCATCCCTCTGGCGTTGTGTTGGATCAACGCTACGCGACAAAACAGCGGCAGGCGCGAGGTGAAAAGTTGATATCCTGCCTCCATCACACGGGCAGCAACGCATTCATTCCGGGCGTCCTGCGTGTGATTTTCTTTTCTTAAGGCGGCTTAAAACCACGGGTCACACACACACACATCCACACACACACACACTCTCACACACACGGGATGAAAGACGTCAACGTCGCCCCGAGGCACGAAGGCAGGTCAATGGAACGAGACGCTTGAAAGACGCTTACCGGCCTGTTTTGTTTGGCGCAGCGACTCCGGGTCGACTACAGGAAGGAAGAGAAGAGACATGGGAGGGGGCAGTGTGGGGGGGGGGGGGGGGGGAGGGCTCACCTCTGACTGATGCAGCTGGATGCCGTAGAGGAGAATATTTCGGAGTTTAGCGTCCGAGGACAGGTCCGCGACGACGGCCGCCGTCTCCGCCGCCGTCCCGCCGAGCTGCTCGCCCGAATCGCTCCAAAGGACCTAAACAACAACAACAACAACAAAAGCCATCCATGGAGGTGGTGGAGTTGACCTTTTGCACTTTTACCATGACCATTGTTCAACAATCAAAGAAAAGAAGAGGTTTCTTGTGTGAGTAAAGTTCGTTTGTGACTCTTCAAACTCGGCTTTTATTTGAAGGGAGAACCCAGATCGCAGGTGTTAATCCCCTAGAAATACATCTTAGGTATGGGTTTTGTCCGTGTGTTTCAATCTTTATTGCCACAACAAATAACCGTGGGGGTGTTCAGTGAAGTAATGCTGTGTGACGTTTGCAGTCACAGACTTGTTTGTGGCCCTCTGCAGGTTCATTTCCCCCCCCCCCTCATTTCACCTCAATGCTTCTGCGCCTCGTTGAAAACGACAGGGCGAGGACGACACGGGGGGTTTGGAGGCCCTTTTTGAAAAATATTACAAAGTTTCATGGATGAGATTTGATCAGAAAAAAAGATAAGGATGGGCTCTCTGCGTCGTGCGTTTACCTCGAAGAAACTCAATCCGTCCTGCGGGCAGATGTTCGTATTCATAGAAAAGTTCACTCAAAGTTCACTCAAAGTGTGGGAAAAGACATTAAGACACGTTTCAGTCCAGTGCAAAGGGACCTAGTTGCTCTTCGTGGTCCACTCACCGAGGGGCAGAACCCCCGATGCACAAGAGAAATAATGCAGCCGACGTGGTCTCGTGTGGAAAAAATGACCTTCTTTGCTTCCGTGTGAACTCACCCACACGACCACCAGCGGGTGGAGAGGAGCGCGGTTCGCCCCCCGCAGAGCCGCCAGCGTCGCTCCCACCTCAGCCGGGCCGCCACGATCCACCTGGAGGCCCGAGCAAATCCACAAAAACCTGGATCAGAGCTTTAGGGGCTATTTTTTCCCCCCTCTTAAAAGTACAGTGCTGCTAGAAGGTGCTCAGGGAGTACGGACTCTCTCCCTTGAGCCAGCACTGATGAAAAGCTGAGCTTGAAATGGGAACTCACAGAAACCTGGATGAAGTTCCACTCCTTTAACGGATAGCTGGCGTTTTCCCCCGTCAGATCTGGGACGGCATCCAGCTCCTGTGAGATGGAGATAAAAAAAAAAAGATATATATATACACACACACATACACGCTCTCGTCATTCTGCCTGTTAAAGAATGCCGAGTGATGACACTTAAAGCCAGAGGCCGCGCTGACAGATCGACTGGGTCACGGGGCTTCTGGGGCTTTTTTTTTTTTTTTTTTTTGCCACGTTGTCAATCATTTCGTGAGAAAGCCAAACCCACTGCTTCCCCCCGCCATGACGGATGTATTATTATTATAAACTGATATGAATCCAAAACACAGTTAAGGCGAAACGCAACCCGAGGGGCCAAAATCCCATCGACTGCAATCAGAAGCTTATTGGAACAAAATGCAAGAGATCAGGGGAACAGAACCGCCCCCCCCCCCCGGGCCTCCGACATTGGCGTCCCGCCTCTCCCCAGGAGGCCACCCGGATGGGCCCACCGCGTCCGCTTAACGTCTTTGTCGTTGTCGTTGTGGACAAATCGGTAAGACGCGTGGAAAGGTCACGGGAAACACTAGAAGTCGGAGGGTTAATTGGTTGTGGAAGATAACAGCCCGTGGCTTTGCAGGTGGGGATTGTGGATGTAAAAAAAAAAAAGAAAAAAAAGAAATAAATGGAAAATGATCTAAACCAGGTTGGGCATGAAATCCCAGAATAGCAATGTTTATTTTAATTTCGGCGCGCCCCGAAGAGCCGAGAAGAGCCACGACGGCCAAAAGCACTCGGAGAGGAAAGAGAGAGAGAGATTCATCTTAAACGTTACATTAAAATACACTTTGTTTTTATATACGGATTCTTTTTAGCAGCAGGACAAACCCAGGCCCAGCATTGGTCTCCGTCAACGCCTGTGGGAAATGTGCGTTCCGTTGCTAAACGCCATTGTGATCGCCATGGTTACCAATAGTCGGGTAGCCGGGTTGGTTTTGGCCAGGTTCTAAAACTTTCCAAAAAACGCACCCACGATGCTCATCATGTAGCACGTTAGCGCGACGATGTAATGAACGATATTTTTATCCAGGGCCATTTAGGAATGTGGAAATGTGTGACATCCGATTTATTTATTTAAAATATATATTCAATGGCTCTCAACCACTCCTTACTGACCAAAGAAAAGCGCTCTTCTGCCCCCCAAACATTCCTTCCTCTCCATCTCAGTGACTGATCTTCTTCCAGGAGGAAGTTAATCATTGAAAAACGCCACTAAGTTAAAACATGAGTCTGAGGTTGGTGTTTGATCTGGGCTTGATACGAGAATATTATCATAAATCACGATAAAAGGGTTTGTGAAGGCGAAGGGGGGGGGGGGGGGGGGGGGGAGAATACAAATGAGGTGGTTTGATCACTGTTTACATTATTTATGAAATTCTTTTTCCCTTGTTGATGCACTTAAAACATAAAACGTCTGTTTGTCCGGCTTCGGCCTTTGATCCGAACTCACAGACGATGAAGAACAGAACACCTGATGACTCAAAGGAAAGAAGGTAGGTGGATAACATGGAGGAACCAGTTTCAAGCATTCAATAGTTACTGTTTCCCTCCTTGCTGTAAATAGTCCAGATGTGCTTGTCCCTGGGACGTCGTCTTGCGATCATTTCACTCCGTATTCACCTCCCCCTCAACGGGCCGTTTGGATCACGCTGGAACATGAAACGTGTTGCGCGAGTAACCTGTAATGTGTAATGCAGCATGCTCTGACCCCCCCACTCCCCCCCCCACCACTGTCAACACCTCCACACGGGGAATTTAGAGCGATATCAGGAGGATCGGGAAAACGCGTTTCTATTCACGGAGCCCTGTGTGGGTGATTTGTCTGCTGTGTGAAATATAAGCACACAGAGGGATGGCCACAATAAGAATACAATTAACACCTTTTTCCATCCATTACTATTATCATTAAAGCTTTTTTTTTGTCCTCTGGATCCACACTTTTTTGCAGGATTTTGTTTCTTTTTTTAGATATGAAACAGATGTTCTGTAACAACAAATAAACCATAATTACAGCCTTACAGATGTTTTCACCCAGAAAACAGTTGCAGTTTTCCATAAATGTCTCTGCAATCATTTCGTCATCATTTCATCCTATAGATTATTTCTGTGAACTTGTTAATTCTTCTCACGTTCGCAGTGAGCGCAGAGTGATGTTGGATGAGAATCACACCGGTCCATCCTCAAACCCAGGGAGACGTTTGGGCTAAATTAAAAAAAAGAAAAAGAAAAAAAAAAGCTCCAGACATTCCTAAAATATGGGACCAGAGGTCACAGCCACCCGTCAAGACGGAGGAAGAGGAGGAGGCAAGAACTCCTCGCTAAACACTCAATTAATCAGGCAGACGCCGACGGCAGAGGAAACATGGCGGCCATCTGGGGCGGGGGGGGGGGGGGGGGGGAGTTGGGAGAGGAGGGTGAAAACAAGGAGGGAGGAGGGAGAGGAGGGAGAGTCGCAGAGGGTGGATGGCCACCCACCCGGAGCTCACGCTGAGTGACGGGGACGGTGGGACGGGGGTCGGAGACAATGAAAGTCGATCTTTCGAAAAGCAGCACTTTAAAAAAAAAAAACAAGTGTGAGGAAGAAGGCTCCTCACCGTGCCGAGGGCCCGGACGGCCTCCCGGAGGGCGTCGGCCAGCGCGGCGCCGCGTGCGGATCCGCCCGTGACAACGCAGGCCGACCGCGACAGAGCGTCTGCAAGAGAGGGACACGAGAGACAGACAGACAGACAGACAGACAGACACAGACAGACAGACAGACAGACAGACAGACAGACAGACAGACAGACAGACAGACAGACAGACAGACAGACAGACAGACAGACAGACAGACAGACAGACAGACAGACAGACAGACAGACAGACAGACAGAGAAGGAGAATTCCGTCATCCTCCTCGTTACATTGGATCTGGGATTAGTGCAGAAAATGGACGGTTTCCATGGTAATCACGTGTTCTGCTCGCGAACGCTGGGCTAGGAACCCGCTACGCCGCGGCCACGTCACCGCGGCAACCGGTGGTCCGTTTGATGGCGTCTTATTTGGCCACTTGTTTAACAACCGCCTTCGCCGAGACACGCAAAGAGCTTCAGAATCCACGAGGCGGGTCTTTAGAAGCCTTTTATGTGGTTGAAATCTACATTTAAAAAAAAATATTATAATAATATATTACTTTGAGACGAAGGAAGTGGAAGTGGGTTTTGGGAGTTATTGCTGCAGCGCTCTGTGGAGGTTAAGTGTCACGAGAAATAACACCAGTGCGTTGACACTTTTTTTTTTTCTTCACTCCGTGTCTCATTTCGGTTCGTTTCTCGGATCTATTGAGACGGCCCATTGAGAAGGCCAGTCAATCAGAGCTGTGGTTTAATATGGGAACTAAAACGCGTTGCCATCAGTTGCTGAATTTATCCAAAAAGTGACCCAGAATCAGAAAGTTAATTGATTTAAGCTGTTTCAAGCAGGAATGCACCTCTGGGATTACGTCTGCCTTATAAAGATCCATCGTAATTCTACAATTCTGACGTGTTCCATGACAGTTGTTACTCTTTGGTTCTGAAGATGTTATATTTTCGGGTTTCATGCTGTACAGTCGAGAAACAAGGGGCGCCAGAAGGAGCTCCTCCCACTTCTCCTCCTGTGGTTTGAGGTCAGAAACAGAACAAAAGCTGGGAACACGAGTTTGTAGTTGAAGCACGACGCCACGAGGAACGCATCCCTCTCTGTGCGCCGATGGGCCGTTTTTTGGGGGTCATTGTGTTCATTTGTGGTCATCTACCGTTCATGTGTACACGTCTACGGGGACTCATCAGCTTGGCGTAGGACACAAGAAGATGAAAAAGGTGCACTATAAACGTCACAGGACATGACGATGATGATGACGATGATGATGATGAGAAATGTACAAAGAAGGGAACTGACCTTTGATGATGGACTCTGCAGCAGCTAAATCACGTTTGTAGGTCACCTGGAGGACAAAATGAGAGATTTGAGGAGCAGTTCATCTGCTCATCTTTTAAAGTGTTACGACAATGCAGAGTGTGTTGATTTTATGTTCCAGGATCTTGAGATGTTTCTCTGGGTTCAAACTGTAAAGTGGCTCTAAATGAATTGTAGCTGTGACCAGATGATGAATAGGACAAAAAAAAAATCAATCTTTTCTTCTGTTTGCCTCCGAAAAAAATGAAACGAATGACTTTGAAAAACCTCATTCAGAGGGCCAGACTTCCGTCGCTATAAGGTTGAATACAGAATAGAGTTTCCAGAGGAACTGGGGAATTGTTTGAGTCTTTCAATGTTTTTTAAAATGTCCTCAAATGTTTTCAGAAGCACCGACAACGTGATGCAACATTACACTGAAGTGAAGGCAGAAGAACTTACAGTTCAGATAACACAGAGTCTAACAAGAAAAATAGGGTTAGGATTCGGGCAACGTGTCTTTTTACGCCAGAACGCTCCATGATCCGACCGAGGGATCCACTTCAACACATTTAAACTCATTTGATAGCTAAGTGCTTCCCCTTCTGCCAGCAGCCCCTCACTGTCAATTAACCAAGCGCTGTGCCCCGTATGATAAATCAGCAGCGGGCACACTGCCGCGCCAGCCGAAATGTCACCAACGACCCCCCCCCTCCTACACCCAGGCCCCTGGCGAGCTCACCTTCCACAGCGTGGGCGGCCCCTGGACGAGCTTGGCCTTGGTGCCGCAGTACTGCAGAGCCAGATGGAGACACTCGGTGCCAAAGTCAAAGTCTGACTGGCTGCACTGCAGAGACGCAGAAAAACAATCTGTTAAGAAAAAAATAATAATAATAATAATAATAAAGAAACGACGGGTTTCCAAACCCGCGGGGTCGGGGGGGGGGGGGGGGCGGGCACCCAGTGGACTGGATGCCCCTTTTTGAAAAGATCCATTTAAAACAACTAGGGCCGGGACTTTAGCGCGTTAATTACGATTAATTAATTTTAAAAAAACAACAACAAAAAACACATTAAACATTTTTTACGCATTTTTACACTTATTTTTGGCACCGCGGAACGTTTCTCACTGGATGAGTTTCGGGGGGACCGATTATACTGGAGCACCAACTAGCGTTCATGACTTCAGACAACAACAAACCACAGTGAACATGAACGAAGAAGCTGACGAGACCGTGTCGGGTGGCCCCGTGAATGGGAAATCTTATTATAATAAACACACGGATGGAAGCGTCGATAAGAGCGTGGTTGTGTGCAAGCTGTGCAACAAGGAATTCACATCGAGCCTCAAGTATCACCTCAACGCAAAACAATTAGCAGCTAGCGTGGACGTTACAAGGACCCACACTGCACCAGATGACTGGTTTAAGGACCAGGGTAACTAAGTCCACGTCTGACAAAATAACCAATGTTCTGAAAGTACTTGAAAGTATTGGTCTACTTAAAAAAACATAGTTTACAGGAGGTCTACTTACCTATAGGCTACCTGAATTTCTGAAAGTACTATATTTCTAAATATGCTATTTCTACACTTGTTTGCTGGAATTGGTTGAACAAAAATAAAAATCCATGTGAAAAAAAAAATTACTTCTCACTGTTCTCAGGTCAAATATTTGTATGTATAATATATGCGATTAATTTCGATTAATTAATTACAAAGCCTCTAATTAATTAGATTAATATTTTTAATCGAGTCCCGGCCCTAAAAAAAACGTCAGGAGACAAATATGAGCCGATTTATCGCCACGACTACAAGCGTGCGAGGTGATTGGAGCTAAATCAAAGGGCCTTTGACTGATCGACTTGAATAGAAAAGGGAGACGTTCTCCTCGAATCCCCACTCGTGTGAGAAGCCACTTCTCTTGGTCCTGAGAAATGCAACCACCAGAAGAAGAAGAAAAAGGGGAGGTTCACAAAAGTGACACTTTGGAAGAAACTCTTTTCTCTGGAGCAACACTCCGACCTCTCTGGGTTTTTTTCTTTCATCGCCGTGGTGCACACGAGATGTGCTTCCTTGTGTATAACTATTGAGTCTCCACAGATGTTTGTTTGCATGATATGCCAAAAATAAAAATGGAAAATAGGTTTTTGTCTCAGAGGAAGGCGGCGGTGTTTAGTTCAGTCGTGAATCTTTCGACGCTCGCTTTAACAGTGTCGCCCAAAAGGAACTTACATACATCATGGTGCTTTCTAAAACGTTCCCCTTTCAAGTGGCAGAGATGTGACATTTCTTGTTCCAGCACTCTGTTTTGTTCAAGTCAAAGCTCCCCGGCTCAATAGTAGGTGAGAACATTTGGTTCTTGTAAAGTTCACTGGACGCAAAATCCCACAAATGCAAATGTTCTGTTGGTGTGAGCTTAGAAAAGAAATGTGTTACTGGTTACTTGAAAACACACAAAGGGAAGTGAAATTAGATTGACTGATCACCTAATAAAGATTTTATATGTTTAATTAGAAAAACTTTTTAAGAATTCATCTGCTAAATGCACTAAAAGCTTAGTTTCCATACGTGAGCATTTTATATTTGTACTTTGAGGCTCATGAGCTTGTTTGGTTTAAAACACACAGTCAAATACTACAAAGGCAAATCCATGTTACCTGAGATTAAACCCGGGTAATATTCTATACCACTATAACAGAGAGGGGGTTTGGGGGGGGGTCTTTCATTCCATGGACCCTGAAACTGAGGAGAGAAGTTTGAGCAGCAACACGTTCCTCAGGTTGTAATTGAACCTTGAGCATTTTCTCCAGGTACAAAAGTTTTCACTGGGGAGGGGATACAGTGTCGCCCCCCCCCCCCCCGCCCCCCACCACCATATTGTCTTCTTCTACTCTCAATGGACGTCAAGCTATGAACGCGCTAATGTCCCACAGTCCTAACCTGACACTTTCCCTCATCCTTTGAAAGTTTGAATAGGTGGCGAGACGGGGAACACGCTCTCAACACCTACACCCCCCCCCCCCCAGCGACCCCCCCCCAAAACAACTCTCTCTTTTCCCCCAGAGACCTCCGGTGGCTTCGACGACGCAGCGCAAGTGTGATCTCATCTCGTGAAAAACGGGGGGACAACGTTGTTGCCTTCCGAGTCAACGCCACGCGCTCCGCTCCGCGTCTGCTGACTGTTATTTTATACTTTCCAGTTGTCGCCCTGTGTGTCGGTCTGGCTGACCTTTGACCCGGATGTTAGGACTAGACAGTGTGACATGTAATAAAATATGAACCTTAACATTGTACAGAATGATTAAAAAAACAGAGCCACGCACAAGGTTATTCTTCACCTGAATTCATTGGGTTTTCTGTTTCGCTCTACAGTTTAAAACCTTTCACTCCGGGCTGCAGCTGTTGATCTGAACGCTGTGACGGCTCCCAGGTGGAGTCAATTGATTTGATTGGACTCATCCTCCTTTAATTGTGGGAAGCCGTAGCCGTGACGACCCTTGTGTTTGTTGTGTTTATCGTCACGCGCTTTCTTTGGTGACGCTTGTTGTCATCAAGCAACGCCCTCTTATAGCGCCTGAAGGAAGTAGAAAAAAAAAAAGAAGCTGCGTACCCGCTGATAGGCTCGGTAGATGACATCATATGTGAATCCCTGAGGCATCTCGCTGGCTCGGTACCTGCCCCGCTCCAGAGAGTGGTCCAGGTGTCCCTCCGGCGTGGTGGCTATCACCGTGGAAACGAGAGGTCGGATGGCCCCTGCCGCCTGGGTGGGAAAAAAAAAAAGAAAGAAGTTGTGAGCATTCATCGCGATCACAGTGCAAGGGAGACGCTACGCCTCCAGAGGAGCTCCGTGCTGGAAATTATTCAAACCGATGAAATCGGACCAAACCGATCGCTCGGATTGGCTGAGCGAGGAGAAACGCTTCATACATTTTCATCCTGGATTAAAATAAACAAAATGTTTTGTGCGGAAGGCCAAGCCTCTGGTAACAACTTTCATCCCCGTGTAATAAGACATAATCATGAAACACACATCAAAAAATGCTGTGGGAAGCTGAAAAAAAAAAGAAAAAAAGAAATTGGACTTTCAGTTCATGTTTTCCTTCTCAAATGAGCTCGATATGCGTGTGGCCACAACTGAGCATTTCAAAGAGAGAACGTTTCCCCCCCTCCCCCCCCCCCCCCCGACCGCGGCCACATTACAAAGGAGCATAAATCTCAGCCATGCAGCTGCAGCACGCACCGCTTGTGCTTCTTGCAAATCCCCCCCCCCCCTCCAAAAAAAAAAAATCACCATTTCTGAGATTATGGTTTGACCACAGCTTCGTCGGCGCGTGCGAGAGGGAAAAATCGTAGCCAAGCAAACACGTGCGTCTGAAAAGAACCATCCCCCCCCCCCGGAGGGAGTCGGGCTCCCCCGGCGGGGTGACCGCCCGCTGTGAGGCTTTATTTCACAGAGCGCCGTCCTGTCGGCAGAGCTCGGTCGCAACCCTCCCCCCCCCCCATGCGCCAGGTGAAAGGTTCCATTCCTGTGACAGAGTGTTTCCACTTTACTTCTCTGTGGGGGGGGGGGGGGGGGCGGGGGGGCGAACTACAGCTCCTCCGGCCTCCGCCATCCTCCAGACACAAAGTCTTCTGATGGTAAGGGGGGTTTTTTTGGAGTGTGAACCAAGAACGGGTCACAGATGGCTGCGGCTCTGAACGGATCCGGTCCGCTAGGAAACAACTGAAGCCAATCGTCCCATTCGGGGGAATTACGTGATACACGTGAGAAACAGCAGCAGTTGGGAGGGATTTCACAGAAACATTCATGCGTTTTTTTTTTTTTTTTCGGGGAACAACAGCCTCCGTCACACTGACCCCGTGCTCCTTGGCGGCCGTGGCGATCTTGTACAGGAAGTCCTCGTCCACAAAAGGCCGCACGGCGTCGTGGATGAGGACGACCGTCGGCGGCCTTCCCGCCGCCGGCCTCTGCCCCCCTTCCTCCTCCTCCTCCCCTAAAGCCAGGATCCCGTTACGTATCGACCTGTGACGAGTCGAGCCGCCCGGCACCGCTCGGACCTTCCTGTGCCGGAAGCGCCGGACGATGTCCGCCATCAGGTCCGTGTTTTCTTGGGCTACGACGACCACGATGCTCTGGATCCACGACACCCTGCGAGTGGGGGGGAAACAACAGATGTAGAAATAGGAAACGTTTATTCTAGGTCAGGCAAGTTGACAGAAAAAAAACGGGGTTGTGATTTCGCCAGCCGTTTAACAAATTATCCAATTATAATCTGCGAATATTTTCGGCATCGGGATATAATATTGTGCAAAACTAAGTCCCGCCAAAATGAAAACGCATCTGGAAGACGTTTCCGGGAACGAGCATCCCGATCGACCACAGTCGGATTGTGGATCGGACTGAAAACACTTAAGTTCAAGTTCATGACCGACGCGGACGACCTTCGACCCTCCGTGTTATCACCGGGGGCCACACAGGCAGCTTCTGCGCCCCACCCTGCGCTCCCAGGATGTTACTGTAAACACACGAGAACAAGGCCCGAGAGGACACACGTCCGATTATAAACACCGGTTGTTATTGTGTTGTTGTAATGAGGGTCAGGCGGTGATCACCACACAGTGTAAACATCCACCTTCTCCACCCTGAGGTCTGTCTGTCTATCCCCCCTCCCCCCCCCCAGTGGTGGAGGAAAGGATCACATTCTTTAGCAGCATCTGCTGGTGCACAGCTAGCGGTGAACAGGTGTTTTGAGACTGTTTCATTTGAAAAAAAGTATTACAAATAAATACATTTTAAGCTCTTTCAATTGAGAAGTACGAACCATCGGGTGTATTTTCCATGATAGATGACTGAAAAAGATCATTAAGACAGTTGCCAAACTCTTTTCTGTAATGTACACTGTAATTTCAATTGATAACTGGACATTAGTGGAAGTGAAGCGTCTCACCTGGGAGTCACCTGTACACGTTGCACACAATAACGGTTCATGGCATTTTAGTCTCATGGTATCTTTCATAGTTCTCCCACCTCTCGAAAGCCTGGATAGTGTAGCTTATGAGCGGCCGACCCAGAAACGAGCAGAACTGTTTGGGTGTCTGCAGTCCCGTTCTCTCTCCGGTGCCGCCGGCGGGGAGAACCACAGACACCGGGAAGTCCACGCTGCGTTCCGCCGGCTCGGGGTCGCTCTTTCCGGCGTCGCGGGTCGGGAAAACCCCGGGATGAGCGGGCCTGTCCCGATCGCTACAGCCACTCTGCGTGGTGGCGTGGTTGACCTCCATCGGGTGGCAGCTGGGGGGGGTCGGGTGGGGGGGGGGGGGGGGTTACGGAAAGGTGATTCCCAAAAACTGCCCACAGTCCAACTGATGGGCGGGGTGGGAATGTAGCGGAAACGTGGATGGATATTTGGGAAAACCGCGCCGTCAAGCTGGATCTGTTGAATGGTGTTTTTCCGGTGAATGCTTTCAAAATAAAAGAACCACAGTCGTTTGTCTTTCATTTTATGTTACGAAGTGAGGTATTTATAAGGTGGTAACCTTACAATGCCGTTTAAAATGTCTTTATTAAGTGGTGAAACTCCATAGCAAATAGTATTACTAGGTCCTAACGCAGTAATGCTCTCAACACAGAACAACTCATTCCCATTGAAAATGTATGGAAATGTATGTAAATAGTGGAACCCGTTGATTAAATATCACGTTTTGAAAGGACTGAAGCAGATTAAAATAAAAATATTTAGCATTACCATAGATCGACTCGTTTTTAAACTAACTTTTATTTTACAAGTTAAATTATTTGATTTCCGGTCTAAATAAAGTGAAAGCTGCTACAGGTAGCAGCGTTCTGCAGCTTTTTGCTACCCATAGCAGCTTTCACTGGTAATTTCAGGTTCTCTATCTTTTGATGAGGAAATTAGAAACTAGAACATAAAAATGTATCGTTCTTGTGATTAACTACTTTTTGAGAACACAATTTAGCCTGAACAAACAATACATACACATACATTTTTTGGCAAAAGTTCATGGGAACGTTTTTTTCTGTGCTAACATTAGAACTTCGACATTACCTGATTTAAGTTTTCATGTCCGCTCCAATTAAACTATTTGTTCATTTTCATGGCAAAGCAGATCAGGCAATGTCTCCACTGACAACAATATGTGATAAAAGGTTATATTTATTTCATATAGTTATTACAAGACTGATTGATGACAAATCTTTTTCCATATTTCACCAACATGCTGACGCCTCTTACCAACCAACATATCCTATCATATGCTGCCAAGGAAAATATATTACATCAAACATCATAAATCTTACATAGTAAAATTTTACACACATGACCGTATAAGGCAAGTGAGAAATGTTGATATATGTACAAAGTATTTACACAAATGTTGTTTGGTGTCTGCTGGTGTTGGTGAGACGTCCATCTGTATACAAAATGATTATATGGGAACATATATGAGGACGATGTGTCTCGGTTCTGGACTCCAGTGGGCTTTGGACCCCGGTTCAGTTCACATTCTCTTCTCAGCATTCCCTCCGCAGCTCTCCCTCACAGCTGAGGGGGGGGGGGACCAGCTTCACCCACATCACGCCCCAGTCACTCTGAGAAGATAATCCGCATGCCCTTGGACGTCGTGTCTCCACGTCACCGAGACAAAACTCCCGCGCGGTGCGCGTGGACTCCTCGCCCCCGGGTCTCAGGGTTCGCTGTCGTGCCAGTTCTCGCTCAGCCGGTTCTTCCCCGGCAGCCTCCTGCTCTTGGACTTGTGCTTCTGCGGGATCTGCGGCGGCGACGACAGGGCCGCCTCCCCGAATTTCCCTCCCGACTCGTTGTGCTGCCTCGAGAACCTCTTGCACTTGCACGAGGTGACCACGGTGATTTTGTAGGTCCTCGCGGTGCCGTCCTGGCACTGCAGCTGGATGCGCTGCGTGCGGGTCTTGTCGTTGACGCACCGCCAGTCCTGGCCGCGGCTCCACCGCTTCCGACCGTACGCGCCGCCGATCCAGTTCTGGAGCATCTGAGCCGGGAGGCACTGGCCGGCGCACACCAGCTCCTTGATGGGGTTGACGCTGGTGCAGTGGCCGTCGGAGATGTACTTGGTGGACCTCAGCTCCCTGCAGCCGATCTGGCCTCGCTCTGTGGTAAAAGACCGAGGCACGGTTGTGAGAATAGGGCGGCGTGCGCGGGACGGGACGGGACGGGGGGGGGGGGGCAGTCAAGGGGGGAAAAGAGCAACAGCTGAAACAAGATATGCCTCTTGGCCACCGTAACCCAAGCTCAGGTCCATTCATATACAGCTCAGTGACAGTGTTTGATGAATGACCCCCCCCCCCTCCCCTCTTCCTTCACTGCCGCCTTTTGGTAAAGAGAGCTCAGAGCCAGCAGTCACAGGCTTCCTGCTGACTTCCATTCCTCTGCATCTTCCAGTGTGTGACACCGAGTGCTGCCTCGGTCAACAACTGCCGGGTTTGTGTGACAATCAAACCCACTTGTTTTGCCTGGTTGGATGAGGCGCGTCTTTTGAAGGATGCGTTAATGGCGGTGGCGGCATGGTGATGGGATTACGTGTGTGATTAAACGAGCTTCTAATTCGGTTCTTCAAAAAACAAAGCTTCATCAAGAGCTCGTGGTGGCATGCATCCTTAAAATAAAGTAGGAGGTAAAAACATAATGGAGGAAATGGAGCACCTTGTTAGTTCTGTTTTTTTTTTTACATCTGTTACTAAAGAGTTTTGAATATTCAGACGCAAATGACCCCAGGTTACAAATAAAAGGAAAATAAAAAAGGACAAAAAGAAAACCCTAGAAATCAACGTCTTAATGCACAAACAGGTCACAGCCTCCTCCGGTCCTCACCTCCTCGGTCGTGCGCGCCGCCGGCTGCTCCCCGCCCGCCGTTCCGGGCACGGTTCAGGGTCACGTTGCTCTGCACCTCCGGCGGCGCCGGCACGGTTACGCGCGGGAACAGGAGCTCCGTGGCATCGTTCCGGAAGGCTCGGCAGCTCCTCAGGAGGACGCAGAGCACGAGCAGGTAGTGGCACGACTCGCACGCGCTCAGGTGCATGGCTGGAGAGACGTAAGGGTCCGACTTGGAAGGAGAGCTGATGCTGGGTGAACGACAGAGGAGACCCGGGGCTTTATACCGACGCGCTTTGGCAGCTACTCAGGTGCGTCTCTCTTCGGAGGCTGTGATTGGTTGACGTGAATGCGCGCTCGTAAATAAACCCCGCCCACTGCGTTTATTTTAGCTGCTCTTCAGAGGGGGCCCGGCCCAATCGTGATAGTGATCACGATGATGATGATGATGATGATGATGATGGGATTATGTGCCTGAGTAAGTCACACGTGTTTTTATATTCCTGATATATTTATAGAATATTATCGTTAATCAACCTAAAGGGTGAAAACAGTGGATCAATAGGACATAGAAAACGGGACCAAGAGGCCAAAAAGAGGAAGCTTTTTTCTTTTGTTTATTCAGTAATATTCTGAATCTTTTTAGGGAAATATTTGAAATATAAAAAGTTCTAAAGAGACATTAAATTAGAAATATTCCAGATCTTAATTCAGCAGCTGAATGAAGCAGGAACAGTGTTTCATGGGTCAAAGAAAATCAAGTATACGCGGGGTTTTTTTAATCAAGTTTTCAAAAAGTGTCCTGAAAGCAGATCTTTTGATTGTTAATGAGTCATTATAAAATGTGGATGTGTGGTGCTTTCAGTGACTCCTGCTGTTGGCAGAAGGTTCTGGTCTTCATCAGTTTCTTCAAGTGTTCCGAGCTCCAGATGCTTTAAAGTGTTTCCCCTGTGGCTCACGCAGCGCCGTGGAAAAACCAGTGAGGAGTTTGATTAGCTCTTACGCTTGTGACAATGGTCGTTTAGTTGTCATATTTTCAACATTGTCGTTAAAAAGAAATGAAATTTGAACAAATGTTGCTTTGTCCAAATGTTGCTTTGGGAGGATGCAAATGAAACAAAACATTTGTCCAATATTTGTACATAACATTTGTGACATTTGCACGTGATCACATCTGCATTCGTGCTTCTCGAACATCAGAGAGCATTTTTTTTTAATCAGCGTTGGAACAACTTTTCATTGGGAGAGAAGATTGTTCCATTCATGTTGTAATCAAGACGGATGGATGTAATGGAGACCGCTGCATTTCTGACTAAACTGTCATGTGTTGCTATTTATCATCATGTTACTTCCTTTCAATAAGCCAAAACAACGACAAAAAAAAGCCCAGTGCGTGCCTGAGAACTGACGTGATCAATTACTGAGACGTGGCTGCTGAATTTCGCTCCGTTTGAAAGCCTAATTTGACGCTCATTAATCAGACGGAGCATTAATCGCACACTGATGATTTAAGAGTTTAAGTCTTTCACGTTGGACCCCCATCCCCCTCCTTCTCCCCCCCCCTCCCCCCTGGTTTGATTGGTGAATGAAAGCTGACATCGTCTGTTATCGTCCCTCCATCCCCGTGAGTTACACCTCTCACGGTCCCACCTCAGACCAACCAAGGAGAGAGGCGTAATTACTCCTGTGGGGAACGTTCACTCCAGGCTCGCCTCGCTCATTGGGGGGGGGGGGGGGGGGGGGGGGGGGGTGTTTATGTTTGTTTTTTTAGGGTTGTGGTCTCATTTGAGGAGGAAGAAAGGGACGAGGCCCAGAAATATGTAAAGTATTCCCTCGCCGGGGTCAAAGGAAATACTAACAGACTACCACGGGGGCAAAGGTCAGCTAAGAGGTACACAAGTATTGTGTCAACTGCGTTTAGGAAAAGCCGAGTTTAGTACATCACGTACCAGCAATTTGGGAGGTTTCCAGGATTTTTAATATGAGGAATGAAGGTAAGAAATAATTTAGGAAACAATGGACGGCGGCGCCAGCGGCAACCTGCGCTAACGTGCACGCGAGGACTAACGGGGAAACTTTATTCTCTGCTCAGGTAGACACGACTCCATTATTTAAACAGCAAATAGTATTTTGTCCGCTGTAATCAATGCACTGAATATCGTACGGATAACCCTTTAATAAATGTAATTCCCGACTCGGGTGGTTCAAATCTCCCCAGCAGTTGAAACCGGCCTGTCATTAAACCTCACACCTTCTGTTATTGCTTCCTCTCTTTTGTTTGTCCTCAAACAGGAGAACCAAAGGCTCATTCACTGCACTTCCGAACCCCCCCCCCCCACCAAAAAAGAAAGAAAACGGCAACATGGGCAGCTCCTCTCGGAAGACCGGTGGTGATACTTTGACGCCCCTCTGAGCTTCCCATGAGACCCGGTTATAATAATAAGCCCCCCCCCCCCCCCCCTCTTCGTGCCCTCGAGAGCAACCAGACCCTGCAGCAGGAATTCGGTAGCCCCAATAACCCTCATGGGGAATGGAAGGAGGCTGGGTTAATAGCCATATTGACAAGCAGGGTGGAGGGAGAGGGAGCATGATCAGGAAGCGCCCACATGGGGGGGGGGGGGGGGGACCGGATGGGTGACAAGAGGAATGCACAACACCTGGAACAGAGAAAGACAAAGATCCCAGTGGGGAGGTGTGTCTCCTTTAGAATGACTTAACTGCAATATTGTCAACGTGCCGGAAGTTATCGAGGTTTCATTTAGTCGCCAAAAAAAGATGTGAGAGAGTTACAAGGTCAAGAGAAAATAAATACGGGCCACACAATGTGAATAAATGAAACCGTAAACTCAACTAAACTGACTTCGTTTCACACTAAGTGTGGTGAAACGTTGCCCTCTGCTGGAAATGAACGACAATCCAGGCAAAAAACAGAATGCATATAAACTTATATCGGTGGTCACAGCGTGCAGTGCGTTGGTATCTTCTTTAAAAAGAGAATGAGCCATCTTGTGTCCACAAAGCAAAGCCTCCTCCAGTCACACCTCCGTACTGACGGGACCTCGCCTGAGAATCGGGCCTCTTCTCTACTACAATAACTCACTTTTTAATGTTAAACTAATTATCACGACGAACAATAAAAACAATAACAGGATAAATCACGGAAACTAGTAATTCGTGTTTATTTCGTTTATATTTAAAAAATATACAAGTTTGGTCAATATTGTGCGGCCCTGCCATTTGCTATGACGTCATTGGTACAAAAAAAACCCCACAAACCACAAACTCCCAAAAACAAATCAAGTAGGAAGAGAAAGCACTGCTCTGATTGGCTCTACGGTTTAAGGCAAAAAATAATCACATTCCATCAGGGGTGTGAACCACCAGCTCTTCTACCACCACTTCTAATCACAAAAGACATCAACCTTTACATACACACATATACATTTTATATATATATATATATATATATATATATAAAAAGAAAGAAAAATGATGGCCACCGTGCCCTCGAAGCGTCCTCGTGACGTAATAAATATGGGTTTCCTCCTCTCCGGCCCGCTCAGTTGTCGGCGGCCGGGATGGGGGCGGGGTTTGAGGTTTGCGGGGGGGGCGCCTCAGCGCCGGCCTCCACCGAGAGCGCCCGCATGGAGTCCGCGGCCTCCTGCGCGCCGGCGCTCTCCTCTGAAGCGCAGAGAGACGACACAGTTTGGCTTCAACACGTTGTCAAGTGAGGAGGTTTCACACATGGCATGTTTTAGTTTACATGGGATTCATAGTCAGGTTTTAAAGGCTCATTGTACTTTTTTAAAATTCTCACCAAGTAAATACCAAAAACCACAATGAACTGATTCGTCTCAGGGCCCTGTATGAGAACTCTCCAAATGGTTAAACTGCAATTTAAAAATCTAAAGTCTGTCCTTTTTAATTCTCCCTCCCCATTCAAAAACAATGACCATCTGCTGAATTTCTTATACAAAAAAATGTATGACTTCTTTTAAAAAGCACCTTTGCTCTGCTGCATCCTCATCTCGGCCTCCTGCTCCTCTCTCTGCTCCTGCAGCGTCTTGCAGACCTTCTTGTGGGCGAACCAGTGCATCTTCTGACAGGCCTGGTCGCAGTAGATCACCTGAGTAGCAGAGACTTCCGTTTGAACATGCAAGGTGATCGTCAGTAGCCACGGACTCAAGAGAGAGAAAAGGGAACCGAAAACTGGATTCATCATATAAATTCACACGATGCTTCGTGTTCAGCTCACTGAGTAACTACAAATGTTAATATATTTTCATAATTCTGTTCTCTGCATTCGCCCCCATATCTAATGTGTAGCTTTAATTCCCTCAAGCTCGAGACGCATTTAATACAGTGCTGTTGGATGTGGATGACGCTTCTGTTCCTGTCTTCATAAGGTTGAACTAACACCACCACACTAGTACGAGTATATAACAGAATAAGAGACTTTAATGTCACTGAGGTTTGCCTCCAACAAAAAGTCACACAGCTCAAGTGTTTAGTCGAAAATCAACAAAAGCAAAGAACCCATGTTGCATCCAACAGGACACACCGCCCACACACACACACACACACACACACACACACATGAAGAAGAGGCGTAAAACGCTCACCATCTTGCAAACGGAGCACCTCTTCTCGGCCCCCTTCTCGCCGCACGTGGTGCAGAACTCTGCGTCCATGAAGCCCACCTGGCCGGTGATGGCCTGCGTCAGCACCGACAGCGCCGTGGGGTCGTTACCCTGCGAGGGGGGGGGACAGACGAGGGGCGAGCGTTAGGCGACCAGACAAGATGTCTGCAGGCGAGGGGAGTTTGCGGCGCCCCGATTGAACCTCATCCAGGACTCACAATCTCCACGGGGGCGATGCTCCGCACCAGCTGCTGCAGCAGCGTGGCGTCGCAGTAAGGGAACTTGCGGATGCACTCGCGGAGGAACTTCTCCTGGTGCACGGGGAAGCCGTCTCCGTCCCGACCCTTCAGCAGGCTGCAGGACAGGGCGACACCCATCGCTTACAAATACGAAACTCATTTTTTGAGGGTAAATAACAGCCGAGGAGGCCGATTAACACCCCCCCCCCCCCCGCCCCACCCCACCGTGGCCTGACCTCTTGATGAGGCCGTCCAGCTTGTCCTCGCGCTCCCTGAGGAAGGACGCGCACTTCCCCAGCACGCAGCTGATGTAGTGCATCTTCATGGCCAGCACCTCGTTCATGTCCTGCTGCTTGATGCACTTCTCGCAGATGAGCTCCATCACCCGCCGGCACTTGTCCAGGGCCTCCGCCTCGGCCACCAGGGGGTTCTCCTTCACCAGCATCACCATCTGCAGGACCCGGGGAGAAGCCCGTCACGAAATCGAGTCCTTTCAAAATAAGACACCGCTCGTGGTGTTTTTTTTCTTTTCTATAGTGCATTTTAAAGTATTACAAGTGGGGGAAAAAAGTGACAAAAAGCAAGTTTTCACAGGAAAAAAATTATAAAATTTCAATCAAGGTTGCAGAGGCTCAAAAGCATGCTGGTTTGCTATCACTGAGGCGGATGATTTGTTCGACGCCCGTCATGCAAACCACTCATTTTTATCTCCCAGAACCAGGAGAGGTTAGAAGACAGTTGGAGGGATTCCTTACATCTGACTGAGAGCACTTCTTAAAAGACACATTCATTTAAAAGACCTACAAGATGATCACTACAAGAGCGGCCGCCCCTGTCCGGCCGTGTCCTACCTTGACGGGGTTCAGGTTGGTGCTCATGATGACCTTGTGGAGGGGCCCGGCCAGTTTGGGCGGCAGTTTGGGTTCCTTCTCCAAACCCTGGGGCTTGGTGTAGTAGTCCAGTCTGGCCCGGGAGAAGAAGTTGTTGATCACCGTCACACAGTCGTGTTGCCCTGCAGGAGGGAAAAGAAGAGACGGCTCCCTGTTTCTCTTCAACAACCAATGGCTGGACGTTCCGGTTTTTGTAAGTTATAAGCCGCTTAAATGCAACAAACGTCTTTCCACAGGTGGGCGGAGTTGCCATGGCGACGAGTAGTGGGCAATTGGATAATATGGAAATATGTCAAAAGAGACAAGCGCACGTAGTTAGGATCTGGTCAATTTTCAAAATAAAACATTTTTCAGAAAGAAAAGAAAAAGTCTTTCTGTGGTGCGGCCCGGTACCAAATGACGCCGCCGACGGACGTACCGACAAAGGCGGCCATCTGCGCGGCGGTCCGTCCCACGGAGTTGACCACGTCCGTCTCCGCGCCGGCGTCCAGCATCATCCACGTGATGTCGGTCTTACCTGCAGCCGCGACAAACACAGGGTGAGACCTTTTTTCCGGTTTGGTTTTTCCTTGTCGTCGTGTCGCCGCGGTGATGAACTCTGACCCGACAGGCCGGCAAACATCAGCGCCGTGTATCCGTGCTCGTGTTGGTTGCAGTTCACGTCCGCTCCGTGTTGCAGCAGCAGCCTGCACATGTCGGCTTTTCCTTTGTAAGCGGCGTGCATGAGAGGGGTCATCCCGTTCTGTGGACCAGAGGAACAAACAACAACAACAACAACAACTTTGATTTACATGAACAGTCAGGTTTAAATATTCAGTCGGCTTCATGAAGACCTTTAAATCATTAAGGGCTTTTCTTTTGTCAGTAATCTGCGCATAGTCAATTCAAGTTCATATGATAACGTTAATTTCCCAATTTAATGGGTGGTGGCATCAGATGTGTTGTGTTTGACAGAAATAACAACACAAAGACAATCAGGTTACATGTTAAAGATATTATATAAATACTTTCCATGCATTGAATGGTCCTTGGTGCAGCTGAGGTTGTATTTTCTACAACCGTTTATATTTTAGCATTCTGTCTTTTGAGTGGTTGCCTTCTTTCAAAGCTTTCCAAAATGTCTCGCATGATGGCATACTCTTCCTTTTATGATAAACGGAAAAAGAACAACAATAACTCAAAATGCTCTTCAGTTATTCAACAGATCATCCGTTCGAGACATCTGGTTGTGACAGAAGGGACAAGGGAGGACATGAAGGGCGTCCTCCAAAGCCGGTCAGGGTGCTGACTCATCAGTCCTCTTGTACCACACATATGCCCCTGAACTAAGGAGGATCTTAGCGGGTTCTCTTGCCTACATCTGACACTTTGTACTCATGTCTACATCCGAGACGCAGATGAACTACTTGCAAGATGTGATTTTCGTAGGAAACATTTAATGAGCATTGTTGGAGGAAGCCTGAGATCTAAGATTCCCTGTGATTGCTGTGGCAAAACACATCATTTGAAACATGTTAAGTGGTCCGATGTGTCCACTTTGATTGAAATGCTCGCTCACCTCATCCAGGCAGTTAACTCCAACATCTTTGCAACCCAGCAGCCTCGAAGCCTCTTGGACGTTTCCTAAGTGCATACAATTCTCTGTTATTACATTGTAAATCAATTAAAACGAGCTTGCACTGAAGTTTATTCAGCAAATAGATCGTTCAACGTTTGAGTATATAACTTAAGTCGTAATGCTACTCTTACAAAACCAAAAATTGAATGAATGAACAGTAAAGTGCACAGTGGTGATTACATTGTAAACTAGTTAGCTGGCATTAGCTAACGCTGCATCCAAGCCGAGCAAGAACCATTTACGCCCAAGTTAATTTAAACGGTTTTGTTTAAATGAACCGCATCGTTGGGCAGTTACTGGAAATCAAAGGTGTTGAGCGGACATTATTTCATAAATATTAACAACGTAATAAAGCGCACAAGCTAACAAGAGCTAACTCCAAATGTGGGGTTCCTGAGGGGGATTAGCATTAGCCGAAAGAGATTTACCTGCAGTGATCACCTCAAACAACTCCTTCTCGCTTGGAGACAAGTCTCCCTTCTTAGGTGCAGACATGTCGGTGGTCAAGAGTTCCCAATTAGGCTTGAACACGACGAAAAAGACAAGAAGTTCTAGGTAGAAAGGCGGCTTTCTGTGGCACGAGCATGGAGCCAGCTGTCATTTGGAATGTACCACTGCGGACACGTTAGCGGGGGGGGGGGCGGAATTACCGACTTAAAAAAACAACATATTTTTTAGTCTTTTGTATTTAAGCAGATGTTTTTCACTAAACTGACCTATACCTAGGTTCAGGCAACTGGAAACAAAAAACGCACAAATAATCCCTAATCAGAAAAAAGTGATGAGTTAGTGTGTTACCCCCTTGTCCTCGAACTGAAGTATTCCGTCTCGAACAGGTGAAAAGGTGTTTTCACTGGCCACTCTTCATTCATATTTATATCAAGATTAATAATCTGTATTATTCTCCGTGACACGAGACGGAGATGAATGAGAGACATTTAAGATTATGGTATTGGGGGAAACCCTCTCCTTTTTTAACAATTAAATTCTGTGTTTGTTTTCTCATTTCTTTTAAAAGCCACTACATTTTTTGTAATGTTCTCTTGCCACGTCACTGCACTGCGTTGTGAAAATACATTTGGCAATGGACACATGCTAAACAATCCACCATACATGCGTAATAATTGATTGATTGTAGAGCCAAAGTATGTGATTTAGGATCGCAGCTCCTTTCATGGTGTTCCACCATGTGTCCACGTGACTAAGGCCTCCAACGTGTCATGATCAGAGGCACCTTTTTCCTGCTGCTAAGACACTCCGTACCACAAGGTGGCATCAGAGTTTATTTTAGCTCTTTTGAGTCAACATCTGTAGCTTTATGCATCAAACGGAACACAGAAAGGAATACTTCCTGTTATTTGATAGAAAGCAGGGGGTATTTTGCACTGTTGTGGCATATTTGAGACAGAGAGTTCTTTTTTTTTACGTCACGGCGTCCACTGAACGTGTGAGAAGGAAACCTAAATCAAGCTGGCTTCTGCTCTCTTGATACCGAAACGTGATCATTTGTGAGTAAGGTAAGGGATACACAGGACGACACCAACAAGGATCACACGATTGGGAGATTGCTGCTGATGCCAGATCTTCTACCAATAGAACATTGTGAGGATGTTTAAATGCAATCCTGTTTCAAGCAATGCATCACATTATATAATATCACGTGTTGTTTTGTGAGACACACCCACCTCTCAAGAGTTATAACTATGCATTTTACGGCAGATTATTTAATAAAGAGTTTATTTAGGTCGTGGTGTAGTCTTCTCGCCACAATAATGACAGTTTATAAGGAAGAAAACACTCATTATGAATCAACACATCTGGAGATGCAACGTTTACAGTGAACAGGTATAGGGGATTCAAATGTGGATTTGAAGTAGGGTTGTAAAAGAAGTAGTGTTTGCCCGTGAGGTGTCATTTTCAACACACACACACACACACACACACACACACACACACACACACACACACACACACGGCCCCTTTTCGATGTTCAGCTCCGACTGGGGATGAAACCAGAGCACCAGGACCTCGTCCTGCGGGCGTGCTCCGCGTCGTCGCTGCGTGTCGGTGCCACGGTGCAGACGCTGTGGAGCGGCTACGGGGAGATAGTCCGGCTGCACCTGGAGGGCTGCGACCGGCCGTCGGTGGTCGTCAAGCACGTCAAGTTTCCGGAGGAGGCCGCGCACCCCGGCGGCCGGAACACGGATCGCTCCCACGCGCGTAAAGTGAGGTCCTACCAGGTGGAGACGCACTGGTACCGAAACTATCACACCGACCCGAGCTGTCGGACTCCCGCCTGCCTGGCTGTTTGTTCCCATGGAGACGAGATGCTGATCGTGCTGGAGGACCTGGACGCGGCGGGTTATGATCAGAGATGGTATGGTCTTCATTGATCTCTTAGACATTTGTGTGAAACTGTCATACTAAAAAAAACCTGTGAGGTCAGTAACCTTTTGACCTTTGACCCCCAATGTGCAAATCAGTTTATCCTTGAGTGTAGGAGGACGTTTGTGGCAAATTTGAGAAATTCCCGTCTGGGATCCGCGAGGTACCCGGTACACGAGGTGATAGGAATAGTAAAACAACACTGAGGAAAGGACTTGCTTATGGGCCTCAACGAGCTTGTTTTAAGGTCATGAACATGCATTTCTTTACACTCCATGAGATTTAAGATTCATTTTATGGTCAAACTAGCCAACCGCTGGGCCGTAGAATGGAAGAAAACAAACAAAAAACATTTGAATGAGTGTTAAGTCAATTTGGAAAAAAGACTGAATAAAAATAAGAAGAAAAGATGAATGTTTTGACCTTTCCCTACAAAACATCCCCACATACTGAAAACATTCGTCAATTCTAACTCTTTTAATAAGAGGAACACATTTCATGCCGGACGGGTAAGAGTTTGTTGTGTGTCTTCTTAGGACCAGCGTGAAGGACAGAGAAATAAAGGCCTGTCTGCGCTGGCTCGCCCACTTCCACGCGCTCTTCCTGGGCGTGCCGCCCGAGGGCCTGTGGCCCGTCGGCACCTACTGGCACCTGGAGACCCGTCCGGACGAGCTGGAGGCGCTGGACCACGCCGAGCTCAAAGCGGCGGCCGGCGCCATCGACGAGGCGCTGAACGGATGCGTCTTCAAGACCGTCGTCCACGGGGACGCCAAGTTGGCCAACTTCTGCTTCTCGCGGAGCGGGGAGGACGCGGCGGCCGTGGACTTCCAGTACGTCGGCGGGGGCTGCGGGATGAAGGACGTCGTGTATTTTTTAGGAAGTTGCATGGACGAGAGGGAGTGTGAGAAGAGGGTGCCGGGCCTATTGGACCACTATTTCACCGCGTTGAAGCGGTCCGTGAAGAAGAAGGACGTGGACCTCGGCGCCCTGGAGAGAGAGTGGAGGGAGATGTTTGCGTTTGCCTGGACAGATTTTCATCGCTTTCTGTTGGGATGGAGCCCCGGACACTGGAAGATCAACCGGTACAGTAAGCAGCTGACCGAGGAGGTTCTCCTCAAACTGAAACAAAAAAAACAGCTTTCCTTCTGACAGTCCCGAGAACTGAGCGTGTGGCTGAGAGGTTTGAAACCGAAAAGGTCTGCAAATGTAAATAATCTAATCCGGCCGAACAGCCGGTGGAGACGGAAGCGTGCAAGCTGTTTTACATTTTCTCTCCAAGTAAACATATTGTAAAGTGTTTTTTTGACATGGCTTCATGCATCCACACATTTTGTTTGATGTGTCAATGTGTGATCTTTAAAAAAAAAAAAAAAAAGTTTGGAAATTCATCAAACTATTTACAAACCAGGTGGTGTCATTTTAGAATAAAGAACTTGTTAGTTTATTATTTATCGACCTGTATGAAAATGGGGTAGCATCAATCATTGCAACAGGAAATTAAACAGATTTCAGAGAGTTAAATTGTCTCTGTGAGATTCAATTTGAACTCTAAGCTAGTGTTTTATTTTGTCCCAATCTTGTCAGTGTTAAATCAATACTCAACCAAGTGTTAACAATTTAACTCGGAATAAGTGTCACAATAAATCTGCCCAGTGTTGAATACAACGTCATTTAGCTGCTGCTTTTATCAAATGCAACTTATGTTGCATTTTTAACACGTGGTGTTTACATTTGGGCAATTCAGGGTTAGGTGCATTGCTCAGGGACACTTTGACATGGAACGTGGGGAAGCCAGGGATTGAACCAACAACCCTGTGCTCCTGACTCACCCTCACCAATCCATGCGCCATATTACATGGAGTTAAGCCCGACACCAAGAAGTGTGACACTGTGCAGTTACATTTCAATCCCATCAAAGAGTTCATTTAACCCTAAGTGTTGCAAATGATTCTGATCTTGACACTGGATGATGACTCCAACTCTTTGGTACAATTGACTCTGTAAGAGTTTAATTAAATAATTTAATATTCAAAGAATGAATGTATACTTGTTTCTGTGCCAGCATTACATAATACAAAGGATTCAGAGGGATATTCATAGTACAATTCCCTTTATTTTTTGATCAAATGTATGTCAGGGTCCAATCAGATCGCAAATGAATGCTGTCCCAGTAACACGTATCGCATTTTTAAAATCAGTTAATGCTTTAGTGATTTAAGTGAAGAGGAAAATAGTTGTAGGTCCTTTACAAACCAAACACATTCCGACTGCTTCCTCGAGCGGTCCTTCTGGTTTCTAACCGGATCCGTTGCCCGGATCAGCTGTGAAGACGAGCACGATGACGTAGTTTCCGGTCTCACACACACACACACACGATTTTCAACAACAAGGCGAGCCGAGCCGAGCCGAGCTGAGACTCCGAGACCAGGGCACCGCCAGAGCAAACGAGGTACGGGACGAAAATACCCAAAGATAACGCATACTGACATACACCACCTGGCGTCGTTCCGTTAAACGGGTTGTCATTGCGGTCAACGGTTTACGAGTCCGATCCGGGCTTTTTTCCCCCCCCCCGTTCTCCCCAGCAAGCAAGCCGCGAAGCTAACGTTAGCATACGAGCTAAAAACCCGTTACACCGGTTTCAACGACGGGTCAAAACGCAGGCAGAGCCGCGGAGGGATCACCCCGGAGCTACTTTTACGTTACTGCCGCGTCACTTTCCCCCGTTCTCATCCGCGCACCTTGGTTCTAACTGGTCCCGGGTCAGCGGGACTCTGAGTCGAATTAGCCCACGGTTAGTTTAGCTAATTGCTTGACAGTTGACTGATGACGCAACGTAGCAGGTGACAGAAAAAAAAAAAAAAGTCTGAAGTGAAACTCGCGACCCGTCGCCTGCGCGGTGGCGCGCTTCTGTTTTCACACTAATTACAGAAGTGCAGTGTGTTTACGGGGGGGTGGGGGGGTGTATTGTTGGTCCTGTCCCGGGGGATGATTTCTGAGAACCGGAGGTTGTTTGAGAGGCGGCAGGTGGCCTCTTTCTCTCCCTCTGAGATATAAAGCAATCAATGAGTGGGCCGTTTAACAAATGTAATGTATATTTTTTTGAAGTTTTGAAGTCAACGTATTCAACTCATTAAAGGGGCAGCAGCCCGAATGCTACACTGTAGCTATATTTAACTGTCTCTAATATATTAACATGTAATAACATAACAAAATAGACCTTTTTATGGTAACTGCGGCGCACACAAATTCGGAGGAAATGAGATATTGTGAAGTCGGAAATAAAACCTCATACAAAACAAGTAAAAGCTGTATCCGTCAAAGAGCCAATTCCTTGTGTTTTTCCACCAGCAGAAATCCAAGAAGTATCACCACAGAGGAATTCCCTTCAACAAATGAGGCAGATGTTTTAGAGGGGGAAGCACGCCCCCCCCCTCCCCGCCCCTCCCCATCCCCAGCACCCCCTCCCGCCCCCAAAGCAGATCCAGTTGTGTGTCTCTACTGAGCCCCGCGATGGAGAGGATTTGAGGCAGCTCTCTCCTCAGGTGCGAGTCCTGAGTTGTGACACAGTAAGCTCAGGTTCTTTCGAGCCCCTTCTTCCCCCCCACCCCCATCCTGCTAGTAATATGAGCCATGGACTCCTGGGCAGTTGATAGTCCGGTGACCTTGGTCATCAAGGCCCCCAACCAGAAGTATGGAGACCAGACCATTAACTGCTTCCTCAACTGGACCGTGGAGAGGCTGAAGAGTCACATCTCCAACGTGTACCCCAGCAAGCCGGTAAGTCGCTCCCATGGGCGGCCCTTTTTATTTTTATTTTTTTTATTTGTAATGATCTTCTCGCCGTAATGTGTTGGATACACGTGAAAAGGAGCTTAGCGGGACGCGTGGCTCATGGATGGACGGACATCCACCTAAACGCGCATTCACTAAACTGACAAGAATAGGGCTCCAAATAACCATGTATTTTAATAATCCAATAATTTGCCATTTATTTCCCTGTAATTGACTAACCGGCTGGTCTTCAAAACATAAGCAAAAATATTATATTATTACATTCTCACAAGTATTTTCCACATTCAAAAATCTTGGCGTGAAATCAATATCTGGCTATGAACAATTTGAGCTCTCATAGGTTCTGTATAATTATCTATTCATATTTGAATTTTATAATTCACGTTCTTGGAATTGCACAGCGGAGTAAAAATAATAACTTCATTAGTTAGAAGTAAAAGAATCTGCACTCAGTATGTGATCTGCTTTGCAGGTAATGGTTATAAAGGATAAAGAAGCACCATTGCATAGGCTGCTGTTGCATAGGCTGCTGAGGTCATAACCTTTTTCACAGTATCTTCTATTAGGAGGAGCTGTTTTATCACGGCTATGTCTACTTAATATAATGAGGCGCAGAGAATATGATCGTACACACTGGGTCGTAGCCCAGCAGTCTAATCCAATCCAAAGGTGTCAAACCAGCCATACAAAACAACAAGGTCAACAACAAGGTCAAGTCGACTACATGATGTTGATTTTGAAAAGGCCGACGTTTGGGATCATAATTTGTTCTTGAGCTTTTGAAACGGGAGTTAAGGAAATCCTCAACTCGCTCCCCGTTCTAATGCGTGCGATCAAATCACATGACTTCATTCGCCCTGAAGGCTTTTATGTAAATGTGTAAATCTGTTTACACCGGAAAGGAGGTTGTGTGTCCGCAAACTAAGCTCCTCTCTCCTGTTGCTGTTTTCAACAAGTCTATTAAGAAGGCCCGTTGCCACCGTTAACCGTGTGTCTCACCACGCAGTGCTGTTTGTGTTGCAGCTGTCCAAAGACCAGCGGCTGGTGTACTCAGGGAGGCTCCTTCAAGACCACCTGCAGCTCAGAGATGTGCTCAGAAAGGTAGGGCCGTCTACCTCCGTAACATCTAGTTTGGCAATCCACCTAAATAGTTTTGTTCCTATTTAAAAGCCTTTTGTAAATTTATTTTTATCCACTTTTCTCTTCAACTGCTACATCTAAGATGTGTGTGTGTGTGTGTGTGTTTGTGTGTGTGTGCGCACTGTGGGAGAAACAAATGAGGCTGCCTGGGAAAAAGCAGCTTATCTGATGTGTTTTACCAACAATGGGTGAGCCGTGTGTGTGTGTGTGTGTGTGTGTGTGTGTGTGTGTGTGTGTGTGTGTGTGTGTGTGTGTGTGTGTGTGTGTGTGTGTGTGTGTGAGAATTCTAGCATTTTCCCTCACTAATTCTCTCTCTCTCTCTGTTCTTTCTCGCTGCCTTCACCTCGACTCGTTGACCCGCAGCAGGATGAATACCACATGTTGCACCTAGTGTGCGCCTCTAAAAGCCCCCCGGCCTCGCCCGTGCCCCGGCCCCCCGCCGGGGCCAGCCCCGACGCCAGCGTGAGTAGAGCGAGACGCACCTCCAGCAGTGTCACGTCCAGCCGCGTTGACATTAGATCAGAGACGGTACGCGAGAAGCTGATGGGGTCACCGTGAACCGACAAAGACACGATACTCTTCTTTATTACCTATATGACTCTAAATGGACCGTCATTTACGCAATGAACTTGAAAGTAGAGATTGAGAGCATAAACTAATGTTTACAATGTTTAATGAGGGAATAAATCAAGAGAGAAGTCAGTCAGCAGAGGAGTCGTGGCATGCTGTCCAATAGCCCAATAGAGTTTGAGCTACTTCCTCATTGACATCCCCTTTCAGAACTACTTGCCGATTGGTTCACATTTAATTTAAGCCGGGGTTTGGATCTTTGGATTGTTAGTTGCTCGTTGTTCTATTACAATTGGGAAAAAAATACATACACTGGTATTGGTATGTAAAACCTGATCAAATTGATAATAATTAAAAAAAAAAATCATCTTAATGTCTGATTGGTGCTCACATCTCGTCCTTCAGAGTTCAGACAGCGCCGGCTCCACCCCCCACGCCAGTCAGCCAACCCCCTCTTCCTCCTCCTCCTCCTCCTCCTCTACCTCGGAGCCGGGAAGTTATGACGGGCTGAGGTATCGCGGCGGCGGCATCCCGCAGTACAACCCTCAGGGCCCCGCCGGTGTCCCTCAGTGGTAAGAAAGTCTTTCCCAATGTGACGGAAGCACAACTCGTGTTCACTAGCGATTCAAAGGTTCTCTACTGTATGGAACAAGAGTTTCACCACTTGTTGTCACTTTCATTTGAGGCAGTTTTTTTGGTGGATTTTTTAACCCACCAGGAGCAATACTGCAAGGCCGGAGGATTGTAAAATGCATTGGCAGTGTGGATGAGGAGACCGTGTTTGTGTGTAAACGAATGCATTGACCAACGTGCCGTTCCTCCACAGGCCAGACGGAGCCCAGGTCCCTTTGCAGGGGGACCTCCCGGGCAACATGCCCCCCCACCCCATGTACATGCCCATGCAGATGCTGTGGTGGCAACAGATGTATGCGCGCCACTACTACATGCAATAGTAAGGCTTTATCCACTGTACGACGACGATTAGAAACATTAAAGCCCGACCTCTGACACGAAGTTGAGTTGATTGTGTTTTCCCGCTCCTCACCAGTCAGGCGGCAGTAGCCGCCTCCCAGCCTCCGAGCGCCCCCGCACCTTCCCCACCCTCCCCTTCGCCCCTCCCACCCGCCCAGCCCAACGAGGCCGTGCAGCCCCCGCTGGGGCCCAACCCGGCCCCCAACCCGCTGCCCGAGAACCAGCCGGCCAACCCCATCCAGATGAACGCGCAAGGGGGGGCGGTGCTGAATGACGACGAGCTGAACCGCGATTGGCTGGACTGGTTGTACACGGTGTCGCGCGCCGGCGTCCTGCTCAGCATCGTCTACTTCTACTCCTCCTTCAGCCGCTTCGTCATGGTGGTCGGCGCCATGCTGCTCGTCTACCTGTGAGTCACTCGGGACGGTCTTGCTTGCCTGTTGTGATTTCTTTTTCAGTTAGTTGTATGATTTAAATACAAGAACTGTACTTTGGACCTAAACGTATGTCTGTGGCGTTTTTGCTTTCTCTCCAGGCATCAGGCTGGTTGGTTTCCCTTTAGGCCGGAGCAGCAGAACTTCAGAGGAGGAGGAGGAGGAGGAGCAGAACGCGCCGGGCCTCCTCAGGAGGAGGCAGGGAGACACCAGGACATACAGGAAATGGTGAGCTGTCCGACATGTTGAGTAAAACGTCACAGCTTTTCACCAGATGCGATAGGAAATCCAACCCGAAACATGGTCGTTGAACGCATGCATGTATCCCTTTTTCAATATTTTCCGTGTTGTTTCCATCCGTGTCCCAGGAGCGCCTGATGGACGAGGGGATGGAGGACGATGACGACGGCAACAACAACAACGGTGAGGAAGGCGCCGGAGGTCCGGGGGACCGGGCCGCGGCTGCCGTCGTGCCCGAGCCCGGCTTCCTCACCACCGCCTGGTCCTTCGTTAGCACCTTCTTCACCTCCATCGTCCCAGAGGGAAGGCACCAACCGGCCAACTAGGCAGAGTCCCCCTCCCTCCGTTCTCCTGTTATACCGCTCGACTTAAGTATCACAATTGCCACCTAAATACCCCTAAAGCATCTTCAGTCACCCCGGTGCGTTGATGTACCCCGAGACCTTCTGGTTGAACCCACCCAGGTGTCTGCAATCCTTGTACATTCAAAACAGGCCCCTCTGAGGTTTAAGAGCAGATGTGTCGTAATAAAGGAACTTAAAGAAAGTTCATTTAACGTTGTGTCAATGGATTAAATGCTTCAGCAGTGATATATATATATATATACATTATTTTTTTCCTTTATTGGTCTTGAATTAATTGAGACGTGGTGATGGTGAGAAGCTGAGGGGAGCTGTCTTCCATTTCAAACAGTTATTTGAAACAGCGTTTGAAACTTTTAAATGAGGGATGTGATCCAGACAACAAAACAAAACCGTGAAATCCCAAAAGACATTTTCATGTGTGCACACAAAGTGCATAAAGACATTGCAGCTACTGAAGCACATTGTTTTTCCACTTTGTGTGTTTGAATATCAGTTACACATGTAAGTATATGCATCTCTAATTCATCAATATTTGCTTTTTTAAATAAAAAATCTTGCTGCAGTTTGACTGCTGTGTTTCACTTGCTGTTGTTTTTTCTGTAGTTCCTCTGACGTCCTGCGGGTGGCGATGTCCACACACTAATGTCAATGTAGTTTCAAGTATTTCTGATGGAACTTCCTTTTACTGGACCTTCAGCAACAAACTTTTCTCTCAAAAGCAGAGACTTAAGACCTTGATAATGCTCTACTGTGAATATTATAAGAATCCGATAAACGGCGGCGAGAGGGAGCATCGGCAAAGTTGATCCTTCGCCAAATAAACTACTTTTCCACGTGATAATTGCTTAATATCTGCATTTTTAGCCGATTTCTTGCCCATTGTATAAGACCGAACTCCTTCCAAAGATTATTTCCGAATGCATGAAGCTTGAAAAAATATTAAACTATGTGCCATATACAGATGTGTATTATAGTGTGAACAATAATAATAGGATCATAGGATCTTCTTCTGCACCCAATCGAGTGGCTTACAAAAATCAGTCCCTACAGTCAACGGAGAACAACGCTGCACTACTTAAAAATGTCAAACTTATGATTTCACATGTGCTCGTTTACATCCATCTGTTTTATGCACATTTTATTCAGTTGTGAAAAATATCTATTGACAAAGGTGGAAAAAGGTTGCTTGACCAAAACAGTATTTTCATCGAAAAAACAAACATGCTCATCTACAAAGATTTGGTTTTCCTCAGTATTTCGATTGTTATTTATTTCATCACCTACACACTGCATTTTGAGTTCTTTGGATTATTTATTTCTTAGCATTTGTCTTACTTTTGTTATGTATGCCAACAACATTAGCACAAGTGTCCGCCACATGCTAATTAGAATGAGCAAACGACCGAGTGGGATTCACGGATCTCCATCACTAAATATCTTTGAACTGGGATTCAGCGCTGTAGACAGCGTTCACAAATGCTGCAATGTCATTGGCTGTCACCAGGCAACCAGACACCCCGCGGCGTGACGTGGTTTAATATTGAGCATGTTAGCTCCTAGCTTTTGGACTGAAACAACTTGTGAGGTTATTGTGAACGGACATCGAGTGGACACAGTGGAAACCGGATTTCGGAAAGTTGAAGTTGAACACGGAACTTTTCTTTCTCCGGTAAGAATTATTAACGCGATACACACACCGTAGATGCTTGGGCATGCCGATTTGTTCGCGAATAATCGGTCGTGTTTGGAAAACAGAGCGCTAACTGGTTAATTACTCGTTAATACAACCCAGACGTCCTACAAGCATCGTGCGAGTGATTTTAGTCCGGTTTCAGTAAATGTTACGTTAGCTACCGAGTGCTAACTCACGTTAGCTAACATTAACTCAGCTAGAAACAGGCTCCAGGACGGTTGGCTGCATTTTAACCGGTAAATGTACCAAAACGTTATCGATGTTAGTTCAGTAGAGAGTCATAATTAACCATTTATTTCTGCGTCTGTGGTAATATAAAACGTGCTTACTTAAATTTAACTGGGATGGAAATCAGCGGAAAAGTCAATATCATTGAATTAATCTAAAATATTCATTTTTAAAATGATTTTTCAAGTCAATGATATAAACTACATCCATAGCAACATTTTGTATTCATAATAATGTGTTATAATACTGTATAGACACTTATCATAAAAATCCTGTATGTTATAAAATGTTGTTGTTTATTTAACGCTAACCAAGAATGCTACATGCAAAACATTGTGATGAATCTTTTAGTACGAATGCACCGTTTGATTTGGTTGCTGGGTGTGTGTATTGATTTAAAAGTGACTTTTAGATGATCTGAACTACCTCCATGGCAACACTTGTTGTTATTCATAATTTTGTGCATTAATATTACAGATGTTTACTGTCATATATGTATCAGACGTTGCTTGGCAGCTGCATGGGTTTGTTTACTTCCTGTCAGCTGATACTATTTGTATACATAAAATAAACCGGGACACTTTTGGAACGTTTGTGTCTAAAAAAACAGCAAACTAATTTACTATTCTATTTTCTTTTGTCATGAAGTATTGCTATATTGCTATCTGCTTTGACCTAGGTAAATTATCTGAATGCTTCTCTGTATACTTTTCATTTTTAATTAAGTTATGAAACAGACTATTGGCTCATACTATGAATGCACTGTTATTAAGTCGGCTACGCAACGTAACAGTACACAAAATATCTTACTGTTTTTCTTCATTTTGGATCATTCTTCTCATCACTTCTCTCTCTTGGACGTCCCTCCAGAGTATCTCAGTCATGCCTGAGGTGGCACTCGTCATAGAACCTCACGGAGGTCCCGACCCCGACCCGGGCCCCGAGGAGCAGGAGCAGCTGCCGTACCCGGATCTGGCCCCGGTGGTGTTGGGCTGCTTCAAACAAACATCAAGACTCCGTAATTGGTGTCTGAAAGTGGCCTGTGGTCCATATCCTTTGTTACTGTAAAAATAACCCAAATGCGTGTGTGGATATACCGTCATGCATGTTTCAGAGCAAAGGCCATGCTCACCTGTCGCTGTTAATACATTGTAACATTGTTTAATCCGGTCGTTGTTAGTCCCATTTGATCCATCACCATGCTGTGTTGTAGATACATTTTACCAGTAGATGAACACCTATGAGTTTTGACCTGAACCTCTGCCTCCACGTGGTTGCGGTATGTGTCCATACTTGTGATCCTCCTCGACTGTGTGAGTCTGGGCATTTACGTGCCCGGTCAGCATAAGAGCAACGAGCTCAAGGTTGGATTGTCACCTGCACTCTTTTATGTTTAAAATTCAACTAAAAAGGTCCCCATCATGTTTGTGAAAGACACGCCACATATTTTAGTCTTGCAAAATCCTAACCCAAAGGACTGATGACAACTTAAAATGTTTATTTTGTGTACATTACGCTCTATACGCCCCTCTGTAGTGATTCCAACACCAGTCTAGCCAGTTGAGTTAGCATTAGCATTTTTGTTCTGACTTTGTTTAACAGGGATTTTTAAATTCGATCTTTTTATGCGTCCTCAGGTTTTGGATTACTTTATAGTTGTATTTTTCTTGGCTGAGATGTTAGCCAAAATGTTGGCTATGGGATTGTATGGCTACAAAGGAAGTTACCTCTGCAACCCATGGAACAGTTTGGACCTACTCATCAACTTAGGAGAGTGAGTATCCCACAATGCCATTCGTTCTGTTTCCTCCTTCGTCTGCCCGATGGAAAACATCAGCCACCGCAGGAGAACGCCACGTTTCCACGGTAGAATGTGTGTACATTTACATTTTGTGCATATGAAGACATCCCCGTTTCTGTCCCCTCAGGTTTTTTGACTTCTTTTTGACCGAAGATTACCTCGGCCTCCACCTACAGGTGCTCGGGCCGTTCCGACTGATCAGCAGAGTAGCGAGTAAGTCCACGTACTGAAATGGTGCTTTTTGTTTTTCAGCTTTTAACCTGACTGCATTGTGGACTCATAATAATCCTCCTCAAGTCAGTTATCTCACAGCGTCGTTTGTCTTCATCCCTGCAGGTATGCATGACATCGTGTCAGTGCTCCTGGTCATCTTCCCCATGCTGGCTAACGTGCTCTTCCTCTACATGTTTGTCATGCACATCTTCGGGGTGATAGGGGTCCAGCTGTGGGCGGGGCGTCTGCACAACCGCTGCTTCCTGGGAGAGGACCCCGCCGCGTAAGGATGCTGCTGCTTCTATCGTTTTCCTCCTCTAATGTGTAAAAAGCTAAATAACGGCGCTAACTCAAAGTTATGTTTAAGAGAGCATCATGTAAGAATAACTGTTCCCACTGAACTATTCTTCCCTGCACTCTACAAGCTGTCATTCCTTTCCTCACCACAGGATGTACAACGTCTCCTTAAGCCCGTACTACGTCACCAAGTACGGTGAGCTCCAACCGTTCCTCTGTTCCCCCGAGGACATGAGCGGCCTTCACTGCGCCGAGGTGCCGCCCTTCAGAGAGAACGAGCAGGTCTGCTCCGTGGCCCCCGCCGCGTCGAGCGTGTTTGGCCTCACGGGGGCCGGCACCAATGCCTGCGTCAACTGGAACGTGCTCTACAACGTCTGTCTGGCTGGGGCCCAGAACCCCAACGACGGGGCCACCAACTTTGATAACATCGGCTACGCCTGGATAAGCATATTCCAGGTGAGGCCGGTCCAAAATACATCCATCCATCAGCATAACAAGGCATCCGCTCGTCCATTTCATCCATCTAAATCTGTAACTCGATGGTCGCCATGTCTGTTAACGTTAATGTTTTGTTCCTTCGTCCTCTTTGTCGCCACCGGCAGGTCGTCACACTGGAAGGATGGTCAAACATCATGTTTTATGTCATGAACGTGTATTCCTCCTGGAGTGTCTTCTATTTCATATTCGTTGCCATTGTGAGTATCCACTCTTCTACCTTGTTTCCTTTTTCATTCATGTGTTATTCTTTGTTCGTCTGTCCTGGCTACATTCTTTTTATTTCTCCAATTAAACAGGCTTTCTGTAAACTTTAGAGCTGTATTCTACGTTGAGCAAACAGGATCCTCACACTTGTTTTGCATGTAGTGATGTTACAAATCAGAATGCTGTTTGTATATATATTTTCATATATATACAGAAGATAAACCATCCCATAACCACCCTGAACTTGTTGTGGTTGCCGTGAAGTTGAGATGCAGTTTCCCTGAAGCCTTTGTACGAACCCCTCATGCTCCCTCAACCAGATGGGCTCCTTCATCATGATGAACGTGTGCGTCGTCGTCATCGCCACCCAGTACTCGGACAACCTGGAGCGCTTGAGAAGCCAGCGAACCGTGAGGGAGGATAGCGCCGCGCTACTCGAGTGGCTCCGCCCCAAGTGGACCGGCTGCCTGGCGGCCATCAGGCGGCGTGCATCCAACAGGTCGGTTCGCCGTCCGCAGCCCGAAAGTCATTTGAAACGCGCTGGTGGCATTTCTGGTCAAACCTGCAGCTGATAATTCTGGATGACTTTGAGTTGTTTTCTGTTTCTCGCTTGCTTTTGTTGAACGCGACAGGGTGCGGCACCATGACCCCGACAGCAGGGCGGACGACTCCACGGTAAGACTTGCGCTGGCAACCTTCTGCACCGCAACCACCACCAGCAGCAGCGTTGGTCCCATCGCTAACAAGGGGGTCCCCCACCGTCATCTTTTTAGGTTGGAGGTCACATTTGGAGACAGCTCACGACGAGACTCGAGAAAGTCATCAAAAGTAAAATCTTCAACCGGCTGATCATGTCGGCTGTTGTCCTCAGCATCCTCACCCTGGCCATCGAGCATCATGACCAGGTGAGAGGCGAAGGGATTCCGGCCTCTCTCTATTAGATGATTTTAGTGGAACGGGATGGGAAAATAAGACTAAAAAATGTATCCTTGACCACCCCTTACCTCTTTTTGCATCATCGTCCCTCACTGGACCTTCTCTCCTTCCGCTCGTCCTGCAGCCGAACGAGTTGACCAACATGTTGCAGATCAGTGACATCGCCTTCACCGTGATCTTCGTGGCGGAGATGCTCTTGAAGGTGATGGGTCTCAATTGGGCGTACTTCCAGGACCGAAACAACTTGTTTGACTTTGTCATCGTCATCATCAGGTAAAATTAAATTTTTTCACGATGTCATTGTTTGGGGGTTCGAACAACAAAAAGCTGTTCCACTGTTCTTCATTCATTCATTCTCATGGCATTTTTTCAAAACGCAGCAGTGGAACCAAATTTCCGTTCAATAAACGATCAAAGCTCATGTCGAAAACATACATCAACGCGCTCCTCTGATGTCTTACCAGGTTACGCCGCATTGAGATGTGTTTGCTTGTGTTTTCCAGTCTCTGGGAGACGACAACAAAAGCAGACGGCAGGTTGTCGGTCCTGCGAGCTTTCCGCCTGCTGAGGTTTGGGAGGCTGCTCCACTACCTCCCTTACCTGAGGACACAGCTGCTGGTGCTGAAGAAGGCCATGCAGGACGCCGCTTCGCTCTGCATGCTCATGCTTTTCGTCATCTTCATTTTCAGGCACGTGCACGCCCCGATCCGCTCTACAACACCGCCCCCCCCCCCCCCCCCTAGTGTCTGCTTGGAGACGTGTGGCCGCCACCAACCCGATGAACGCATTCCACTGACTGTCACCCCCCCCCCCCCCTGTTCCTCTGCAGTCTCCTGGGCATGCATCTGTTCGGTCATAGGTCGGATACACTGAAAGAAATCAGGGACAGAAAGTACTTTGACACGCTCCTCTGGTCCATGGTCACCGTGTTCCAGGTCGGTCCGTCTGAACACCTCATTTTGTGTTTCACCGTCGTGAAAATTCGGTGTCTCAAACTCTTTCGTTTGATCAAGATTCTGACTGGGGAGGACTGGAACAGGGTGCTGTACACCACCATGGCGGCCACCTCTCCGTGGGCCTTCATCTACTTTGTAGCGGTCATCGTGACGGGAAAGCACGTCCTTCTCAACATCCTCGTGGGTATTGTGCTTCAGGGCTTCCAAGACAGGGTGAGCGCCGCTCGCTCCTCCAAGAGCTCGCACCCGACGTGGCTTTCACGCGCAGCACACTCGCATGCTTTCCATCCACACCCATGCTAAGGTCTCGTGTCCTCATTTTTTCTTCCAGCGGACACTTCGCGAGGACCACGCCTCCGTGACCTCGCCCCCGACCCCCGAGGACGGTTCCGCTGATGCAAACGGGGATGAGGAAAACGTGGGTTCCTCACAGCAGTGACGCAGCATGGGTCTCGCCACCTTCATTCGAAGCAGCGTGTTTTTAAGCTTTCTGCTCATTATTTGTACACGAGGCTTTAAAGTGTACTTCATTTTATTTTATTTTTTCCAGCGAACGCTTGCCGAGAGCCCCGCCTCCGTGACCCCGTCCCCGACCCTTGAGGACGGCTCTGCGGATGCAAACGGCGACGAGGAGAACGTGAGTTGCCTCCATCGGCCTCGGCCTCATCGCCTTTATTCTTTTTGAGCCAATGATGTGGACACGAGGCATGAGGCGCCTGACCTGTGATCATTTGCAACCGCAGAGACCTCAGAACCGAATCCAGGCGGCGCTGCGTTGGTGCAAAAAGCGCAAGGAGTGGTCATTGTACGCGCTGTCTCCCCAGAACAGGTAAGTCTCATCGCACACACTCACATAAACACACACAAAGCAGGACGTCACCATCATTCTCTTCATTTGGCACTGCTTGTGTCCGGGGAGCGACGCGTCAACACTTATGTTTCCTCACCGGAGATGTACAAGTCCTGTATTGATTCTATGTGTGCGTTCCGTTTGTGTGTGTGTGTGTGTGTGTGTGTGTGTGTGTGTGTTTAGGTTCCGCCTCTTTTGCAAGAGTGTGACGTCTCACAATTCTTTCGAATACACAGTTCTGATCTTCATCCTTTTGAACTGTGTCACCATTGCAATGGAGAGGCCTGGAATAGAGGCTGCAAGCAAGGTGAGAACCGTGCAGAGTGTGGAGACACACACACACACAGCCCTTTGTAGTATAGACACACGCTCACACTCGCACACATATCAAATGTATAAGACTAAGACTAAGAAACACACACAGTCAAGCTGGATATTATGCATTTCATGACACAATTATTTTGTAATACACATTTACACATTAAATGTAATAAAAATACAAGCCGGTTGGAAGTGAATCTCCCTCTGCCGTTTAGGAGCGAATGTTCCTGACCATCTCTGGTTACATCTTCTCTGCAGTCTTCATGGTAGAGATGATTTTTAAGGTAAGATCTTTAGTCACCGGAAAATGGAATTTTTATTCTAAACTTTATTGTTAAGTTTGTTCTAATAAATAAAAATACATTGTATTGTATTGTATTTCTTTTCACCATCACTTCATTTTTCTATGATGCATTACAAACCTACTTAAACCGCTTTGTCTGATTATAGTATTTCCTAATTGCAATTAAAAGCGTCAAAGCCTCTAGCATTGTAATTAGGTTAAAATAGATTTTAAAAAAATAATTAATTGCACTAATTTTGAAATTCATTGATCGTGATTAAGGAATGTTATTGGTACAATGTTGTTTTTAATGAATGCTTTTTTTCTTCTTAAGTCTTACAAGTAATGAGTAAACAGTGTTTTTTATTCTTAATGTTATTTCAAACACAAAACTAAAGACATCTTTACGTCCGTTTGCCACTCACTCGCCTTCTGTTTGACACGTGGAGGAATCCCCCCCCCCGCTGTATGTCGCGACTCGGTTTGTTTTACATTGGTAATACACGGTAAACGTGCTATGATGCAGTACCGAGCGGTAATACGACTGTACGACTGTCCCTGGCAACAGGTCCTCACCCTCGGCCTGTTCTTTGGGAGCGGGAGCTACTGCCGCTCCGCCTGGAACGTCATGGACGGCTCGCTGGTGGTGGCCTCCTTGGTCGACGTCGTCGTCTTGCTGAGCCCTGCGAGCAACAGCAAAATGCTGGGCATCCTCAAAGTGCTGCGCCTGCTGCGCACACTGCGCCCGCTGCGGTACGACAATTCTTTGTCGTTGTTGTTGTTGTTGTTCTGCGTCCACACAGTGTCGACGTTTCGACGCATCTAACAAACGTCCCCCCCCCACCCCCCCAGGGTGATCAATCGAGCCCCAAAGCTGAAGCTGGCGGTGGAGGCTTTGATCACCGCCCTGAAGCCCGTCGGGAACATCTTGCTCATGTGCTGCGCCTTCATCTTTTTCTACGCGATCCTCGGTTTGCAGGTAACCCTAACCCGGGGGGGGGGGGGGGGGGCTCTGTCGTGTGAGTGGGATGCGTTTCAGAAGAGGGCAGCACGACCCTTGTCTCCATCCTTTTTTTTGTTTTTCTCGCACTGCAGCTGTTCAAGGGGAAGTTCTACAGCTGCAGTGGCGAGTACATCGATGACGTCGCCAACAAGGCGGACTGTCTGTCGGCCGACTACCGCTGGGAGCAAAAGGATTTCAACTTTGACAACTTGCCGCAGGTACGGGCATTGCACCCGGAGGCCGATATATGGAAAAGTAACAAATGGTGTTACTTTGGAAAATATATATTTGACACTATTTTAATGTTGCCATAAATGTTTTTTGTAAAATGTCTTTTCGAGTTGATAAAAAAAGAACCATATTCAGCCAGCTGAACATCAAAGTTAAATATCAGGAGTGTCTCCCATTCAGGCTCTGATGTCGCTGTTCGTGATGTACTCCAAGGACGGCTGGGTGAGCCTCATGTACGACGGACTGGACGCCGTTGGGGTGGACCAACAGGTGACCCGACTGAAGTTCTCACGCCGACACGGTGCCAGTGAAATGACAATCTGACGTTGTCTTTCCTCCTCGTCCCCCCCCCTCCCCCCTCCCCCCCTCAGCCTGTGACCAACAACAACGAGTGGATGCTCCTTTTCTTCATCTCCTTCATGATCGTGAGCTTCTTCTTGCTCGACATGTTCATCGGCGTGATGGTGGACACCTTCCACGACTGCCAGAAGCGACAAAAGAAACTGGCCGAGGAGGCGAGGGACCGCCCCCGGCGCAGCGCAGGTGAGCAGCGTGGGGATAGAAAAGGGGGTCGCGGGGCAGCGGACGCGTCGCGGGAGCGTCTGAACATCCGCGTTTGTGCGTGCGAAGGCCCTGGTGTTCCCGCGGCGCCCGAGGAGACGCCGTTCCAGGCGTCCTACTCCCGCACGCGTCTGTTCATCCACACCCTGTGCACCAACGAGCAGCTGGACCTCCTCATGGCCGCCCTGATCTTCATCAGTGTTCTGATCATGGCCGTCGAGCACTACCAGCAGCCTCTGGTGAATGCTCCCACACACACACACACACACACGCACACACACAGATACGATCACACGCCACAGCGAGAATGAGTCCAACACGGAGTCTGTGTGTGTCCTTGTGTTCAGTACATACTGAGGCTGACCGAGTACTCCCACTACGTGTTCACCTCCATCCTGGCGATCGAAGTCCTGCTGAAGCTCGTGGCGTTTGGCGGGCTCCGCTTCCTGCGAAACAGGTGACGCACTTCGACCCGGGCGGGGGGGAGGTCTCTGTTGGCCTGTCTCAGCCGGCGCCTCACGCCTTCCCCGTGCTCGCCTGTGTCTAGTTGGAACCTCACGGACCTCGTGGTCGTCTCGTTATCCCTCGTGAGCATCGTTTTAAGCGCGGTGAGGGTGTCGCGGCACGTTCCCGTGAACCCCACCATCTTGAGAGTCTTCAGGGTGCTGAGGCTGGCTCAAGGTACGCGCGCACTCGACACTAAGGGGATTTGGGGGATTTTTAGAAGAATGGCTGTGTTTTGAATGCACCTGCACGCAGCATAAATCCTGACCACCACCGCGTCTCTCTCTTTCAGTCGTGAAGGCCAAAAAGATTCGGGTCCTGCTGACAACGATCATCAAAACGCTGTTGCAGGTAAAGGCTTTGCATATTTATTCCCCATCAACGTGAGACTGAGAATGAGTGCATTTATCTTGACCGCACGTAGCGGCCCCCGTCGGTTGGACGGCCTCCACGCTGCAGCTTTTGTATTTCTGATTCCAGGTTGGAAACATTTGTCTCCTCTTCCTGTTCTTCTTTTCCATCTACGCGACGCTGGGAGTGGAGTTGTTTGGCCATCTAGGTCAGTCGCACTGCCAGCAGAACAAACGCACGCACAAAGGGCTCACAGCGATGGGTCGCGGGCCCCAGGGGTCATCCGCAGGACGTAGTGTTGCCATGGAAACCGAGAAAGCTCTCAGCTAAACAGGCTAGGCAGGCTAGCGGGCGCAGTGACTACGTCACAAACAAGTTCAGTGTCGTTGGCCAATGCTGTCTTAGCTCATCCTGATGGTGGGTTACGTGTTAGCGTCTCGTCTCCAAAAGGGCAGAAGTCGGCGTCTGAATCGCGCGCGCGTTGTCGTTTTTTTTTTTTTTTTCTCCTCAGAATGCGCCGAGGACGACCTGTGCCTCGGGTTAAACGAGTACGTCAACTTCAAGCACTTCGGCATGGCCCTGTTCACCCTCTTCCTGCTGTGCACCGGGGACAACTGGAGCGTGATCATGATGGTGCGCACACACACACACACACACACACACGCACACACCCGTCAGCACCCGACGTGAACTGGCCAGTTTCTCTGAAGGTGATCCAAACCCTGCAGCAAATGAGAGGTTTCTGGTTGGCCCGATTGGCGACCAAACGGTCCAGATTTCCTCCTCTGTGTGGAGGTCTTCTTCGCTGTCTGAACCTCTCTCTGCTCCTCTGAAGGACACCTTGAAGCAGTGCCGTCTTGGAGAGTGTGCGCACTACCTCGTGTGGGTGTCTTCGATATACTTCATCACCTTTGTGGTCATCGCCCAGTTCGTGCTCGCCAACCTCGTGGTGGCCGTCATCGTCCAAGCTATGGAGGACAGCAACAAGGTAGAGGTTGAGCTCAGGGTTTTCGCTTTCTTGAAAATGTCATTTTGAGAGCTCTGTGATGATGCTGAATGCAACGTAGTTCAACGCGTGTTTATTTGTCTTGTTGGATGGAAAAATCCATTGAAAAAAGGACTAAACCAATGTTTACATATTATTGGAGAGATTATTTCTGTATTATTATAATGACTTTGTGTTTTGTCCCCCCCCCCCCAAAGGATGAAGGATTGTCTGCGGCTAATCTCGTTGTCTCAGGAACTTCTGATCCAGTTCATTGATTTTAACCCCTAACGGTCCTTTTGAAAGCAGTTCTTTATTTTAATGAGTATACTTTATTGATTTAACTGCATCATTTCAATGTTTTGATCATTTTTACATATTTCCTGAGTGATAAATGATAAATGTATATATTTCTGCATCTGTTTTTCAGTGACTTGGTTCTTTTGAAAGCAGTTGTTTTATTCTAATAGAAAGAATTCTTAATTTAACTGCTATTTTAATGTTTTAAAACATGTGTTTATTTCTTCATGTATTTTATGTCTAAGGTTCCTTTCGAAAGCAGTTGTTCTATTCTAAAAGAACGATTTATTGATTTTTCTGCTATTCTACCACTTTATACATTTCTATGTGTTTCTTCATGTATTTTTATGTCTGATGGTCCTGCAGTGGTTTTATTCCAATAGAGCAATTTATTGATTTAACTGATATTTCTTAGTTTTAAGAAGTGATATGTAGTAATATATATTTCTACATTTTTTTCCCCATAGCTTGTTGGCGCTTAAGAAGTTCATATTTCTTCCTGTAATGTTTTAAGTAACTGTTATGATAAAATGTCCTAATTCAGTGCTTGACCTGTTATTTTTTTCTGCTGAGAGCTGCTTCACTGATGCAATGAGCTCAAGGTATTTGAGTTGTATAGAAGTTTACGTTATCCCCACCTAAGACCTTAGCCTAAACCGAAGACGGGTCTAAATACATTTTCCTTTTGAAGAATTCTATTTCAAGGAAGTATTATTATTGTTATACTCTCTAAGGAATTTAGCCTTTTTGGAAGCTTTATCACATACAAAAAGTTGTTAAACTTGGCATGCATATAGGATTGGTGGAAAACCTTTAAATATGATATAATTAGACATTTTTTGCCCATTTTCAGCATTGTAAAAGATCAGACTCCTCCCAGAGATTAATTTGGATTGTTCTTAAATTTGGGAAGTATATGATCTTGAGTCCTTTGCCCTGAAAAAAAAAAAAAAAAATATATATATATATATATATATATATATATATATATATATATATATATATATATATAAATATTCCATGAAGCTTGAAAAAATATTAAACTATGTGGGCGTGTTGACACGACACGAGTGGTTTTAACTCGGCCATACAAAATCTGATCTGCTGCACATGAATCACCTTAATCAATCCTTACCCTGTAGACATCCAAATGATAACTTTGAATTCTAGTCATAGCACCACCTAGTGGCGACAGGAAGTTAAAAGTTTATTTTTTATTCCCCGCTCTTCGCCAAATAATCAGATGCCCCTCAAATCTTGTCAGAAAAGACCCTAAACTCCGGAGGGGGGGGGGGGGGGGGTTATCTGACGTCACCCAATAAATACTTTTCATTCCCTGATCAGTCATCCAGGCGTTTGCCTCAACCAGATGATCAATGACGAATGTCAATGTTAAAATCACCTAATGAGAACGATCACGTGTTTTGAACTTTAAAGCATCTCGTGCATTGTTTAAGTAGAAACCCACAATACAAGTGAATGGAGTCCCCTGCTGGATGTTAGAAGCTGAACCTGCAGCGCCCCCCCCACACTGATCCTCCTCGCTGATAGAGAGGCGAGGGGGGGGGGGGGGAAGCGGCTCTGACAGCGATGCACTTCAGAGAGTCCTCCAAAACCCCCTAATCAAATGACCATGGATTTTTGTGTAGTTGGTCGTAGAAGGCCCAATTAATTATGCATGACAGCGGCTTGACGGCCCTTTGATTTCGTTACGCGCGCCCCCCTCCGAGCCGCCGATCCAATCAGGTTAGGATGCCCCCCCCCCCCCCCCGCCCCCGCCATACTCCCCTCCATCCCTCTCTCCGCGGGGGTTTAGGCTCCCCTTATCGGCGGGAGAGATTTCTTTAAGAGGGTGTTTGGGGCCTTGTAGGACGATTCATCATCATAATGAGTCGTTGTTATGCAGACGGCCCCCTCCTCCGGCTCGTCTCCCGGAGGCGGCAGCGGGGGGGGGGGGGCTGGACACCTGCCACGGACACGCGCCGCGACTTTATTAAGTGGGCCCCGGCGGAGGGGGTGCTACCACCCGCGGGGAAGCGTGCTCTCAGTTAAAGTGGCCCCCGACGGAGATGTTCAGGTGACGCACACACACGTGTCGTGCTGTGTAACACAACTGAAATGATTCAAATAAGGCGAAAGTTAAATATTTTTCAAGCAAAAATAGAAGCAGACATTCGCTAATCTCCCCCACCGGATATCAGATAGTGTGTATGATACTAAACATCCTTTTGGTTTTGGACCGAGGGTCGGATTAGGTTTGGGATTAGGATTATTCAGGCTACTTTTACTCCACAACTTTGACTTGAATTAACGGGGTCCTGTTCATCTTTCTGCTTGTTACAACTGGTTGCAAAAAAACCCAAGATGGCCGCGGCCTTAATCCCTCACACGAGGCAACACAATTTCCGCCCCCTGAACGGTCACTTCCTCTCAATGGATTTGCGGCCCGTAATCTGTAAATGAATGCAGGCAGCTCAAAGTGGACACGTCTACTTTATATCCCGGGCGGAATTTAGGCCATGTGACATTATTTCAGAGTTAAACAAATCAGCATAATGCATTATGTAACATCACGCAACTCGGTTAAGTGAATCTTCTCTTCTGTGTCTTGACAGTGAAAGTTAAACTCTTTCAGTCGTCGTGATGCCTCAGACGTTCCTTCTAAGGCGGAAGTGGCGCATAATTAGTACCAAAAAAAAAAAGGAAGTACTACTTTGTTTCACATCTGGTTTGGGGTTATTCCTTAACGCAATGACTAAAGATAAATCATTTCCAAAAAAAGGGTCCGATAGAAATATCCGAAGCCTCCCGCCTCGACGTCAGTCTGCTTTTGGTCTTAAATCCCTCAGTTTGAGTGGATTTGGCTCGCGCTCCGTCAGGAGAGCGGCCTGTCGTCTCCGCTCGTCCTCGGGGAGGGGGGGGGGGCAACTTTGCTCTCAGGGTGCATTTCTTTTCTTTAAAAAAAAAAAAGAAAAAAAAGAAAAAACCCAAACAGATTTGCACATTTCAGCGCGGACTCCGGCGTGCGGTCGTTTGTTGTCCTTCGTCTTCCCCCCCCCCCCCGAAGCACTTTGTAGCCCCGGATTTGTTAAAAGCGCTTTATCGCTAAATTTGCCTTTGGCACGTCTCGTCGGGACAGACTGATGGCCGATGAGACCCTTGACCTGCAGATAAAACATCCATTAAGTGGCTTGTCTGGGCCCGGGCCCCCGCCCGATTAGCATGTTGTTAGCCATTAGCCGGAGGGCCGCAGCAATGGCCGCCGCGCAGCCAGTCACCCCTCGCTCCGCGCTAAAGGACGTCCCCCCCCCGACCTCGTAATGCCTCGCCGGCTGTCTTCCGCCAGACAGGTTTCAAACGACCGCTAAAAGCCCAGAAGGGGGAGGGAGAGGGGGGGGGGGTTCGGCGGCAAGATGCAAAATTGATGGAAATGACATTAGATTCAGCTCATGCTCCTCACTGTGTAAATTATGCCCCAAAATGGACTCTCTGGCCCGACTGTTGGCTCCAATTTGTTGGGCCATACCTCACGGTGGCTCGTCTCGCCCTTCCCCTCTGCCTTTAATCCAATCACAGCCACACTGGATGTTATTTATTTGTTTATTTATATATATATATTTTTTGGTCCGAGGATGTAACCGATTGTTATCGGGGCAGAAAGTGGGGCCTTTTCTTTTCCTGGTGAAACGGTGACTAACGTCCCACGGCCATCGATCCGTCAGTTCGTCTGCGGTGGCGGGCGATGCTTCTGGTGATAGGCGACAGCGTGTGTGTGTGTGTGTGTGTGTGTGTGCGTGTGTGTGTTTATACGTACGAGTGGGGGGGGTCCACAGTGCAGATGTGGGTGTGTTTTTTTTCTCCAGCCCGTGGTTTCGTGATTGAACGCACGGACGACAAAGCGGGGAATTTTTCAGCGGGTTTGTTGCCTGAATTTGATTTTTTTTTAGGGAGAAAAATCCTCATCAATAACATCAAAGTGCCGCTGCTTGACTGTAACGTTTGTGCTCGTGAAGGCCCCTGAGATGTAAATGCTGCCGTTGGACGGTGTCTGTGGTGCAGATTCCAGCATTATGATTAATGATGTCAGCGCTGGCTTTAATAATTTAACAACTACTCAGTGGATTGCTGTTCGCTCTCGTTAAGTCCGTCATTCATTTTGTCATTTTTTTTTTTTTTGGCAGGATAACAGAACCTTTTTAAACTTTTTTTTTTTTTTTTGGCAGGAGACGTCCTGGGGGAAGGGAGGAGGACGCTTGGTGTTACTCTACGTCCACCCACCCTGTGAGTGGGATCCACTCAAACCCTTTCATTCGTTTCTTTCTACTGCTGCTGTGAGGAGGGGATGAGGAACAGGGGTCCGTTTCAGGAAGCAGGTTGGTCGAAAAACTTGAGTTTGTTAAACCTCCTACTTGAAACGGACCCCAGGTGAGACGGTCAGGTGATCGGGGGATTGGTCATGCACATTAAAAAAGGATCAATTTGGACTTTTAATCTCCCATGACATTGACCCAAATAGGGGATTGTTACGGCGGTAAAAAAATAAACTAAATCATGAGAGGAAATAACAAAAATATCTGCAAAAAGGACACGATGTCTGAAAATTGTTATTGTTCCCTAAAGGATATAAATCTGATAATATGTGCTTGCGTAAAAAACGAGTAAAGACAATTTATCCAGAAAAAAGCTTCCTTTCTCCGGTTGATCAAAGAGTCTTTTAAATAGTTTATTTCCCTTAGAAAGTAGGAGAATTGGATAAACACATTAAAGGAGCAGATTTGCAGATGAAGGTTTTCTATCAACAGGAAGAGTCACACATTTCAAAATGAACAAAAGTCTTATAGTGAATATTTTAACAACTACCATATGTACAAATAATAATGTTTCGATCTCAGAATGAGGACAGCGTTTTTTGCATTATATAACATTCCCAAACCGGTTAAAAAAATTGATGCCATATGTTTGACCTTTTCTTGATCTGCAGATAATAGATGATCTTATACATTGGTTGACAAGTTTCCTTATTTGTCCTTTGAAACGAAATGGCATTAAAAAGTGAAGAAGAAGAAGAATAACTTCCATAACCACCGGCAGCAGAAGAGCACAGACTGAAATATCACAGTGAGGTCACCGCTCTCCTCTGGACCATCGATGAGATGTTTGTGCACCTTGACTGGAGTCCACCTCGGGTAAATCACTCTGATTGGACACAATTTAGAAACACACATATATATAGACACACATAGACACATGCACACACTCTGTCGAGTTGGTTGCATCGGAGAAAAATCTTTTTATTTTTGAATTATTTTGGAAAAATATATGGCAAAATAAAAATTCACCACGAGGATGCAACATAAAGAAAAGAAGCCAAAATATTCTCCCATTGCTGTCTGCAAATTCTCTGCAATTGTTACGGCTTTCCAAATCTATTCTAATTATCTAATGAAGTATATAAAAGGAGTTATATTCACACTCAAAGTGCATCATATCGCTCGCTTTCAGGTAAATATATTAAAAAACATCTCGATGTTTGACCACTGGACATAATTTAGGCACAACGTGCAATGCAGGAGCCGACCACTGGGTGGCGGTGTAGGACACGTTATGATTGTTCATTGAAGAAGTTTAACAAGAATACTTTCTGCTGTGTTTTTTATTTTTTTTGTCTTACTTGGTGACACTGCACTTCTTGATGTGACCTGATATATTTCTTTCTGGGTATTTTATGTCTTCATTAATACTTACCTGGGAAAAAGCAAATGTCTCTAGCAACTAAAATAGCAAAAGCTATTTGAAAATGAATTCTCAATTCATATGTATTTCTGAGAAGAAAGTCAGAAAGAACTCAGACTTTTGGGTGGTGATATATATTTCTCAAGGTTTACAAATAACATTTTTTTTTAAATGTGACATAGTACATTACACATTATTTCCAGAGAGCAAAATAAATATATTGCACTTAAAATTCATCAAAACAACAATCCCGTTCGTATTACGCCGTACAAAAACCAACGTCTTGTTTAGAAAAGGGATTTTTTTTTTTTAGGGGACTCTGCGTGCGGTTTCAAAAGGGGAAAGCAAAGAGTTTTACTTTGACACTGATGAAAATCAACAATCTGATAATTCTGAGAAAGAGAAAAAAAGGTCAAAGCACAAGATGCGATTTGATTCAATAAACAGATGAGGTTAAATAAACAACATGCACCATATTTCACTGCTTTAGACGGGCTTGTTCTTGCTAAAAAAAAACCCGGATATTTCAAAGTGGAATAATCCGCCAAATCTTGAACAACATATTTGAAGAGGATCCCTTAAATGAGTTTAAGTGGAAGGATTTAAAAAGAATTAACAACAAAGATGATCGTTGAGTTGTTGCCGCCCCCAAAACTTTTACATATGCACAACAAACTGCATAAAGAAAGTATTTAAATAACCATTAACATATTTTGGAAGTCTCGTTCTTAGAACTCGGTCACAGACACCTGACTGACGCCGCGTGTTTCCTCGTATCGTTCAAAATAAATGGCCCCCCCGGGGCCCCCGGACTCTTCCTCTGCTACTCGTGGATCAGAGCGCCAAACGCCTGCTCAGCTGAAAAGGCGGCCATCTTGCTCCACACGTGCCCCCCCCCCGCCTCCCCAGGCAGAACTGAAATTGCCTCAACTTGCATCTTTTTAATGTTTTCCGACGTCTCCAAATGGACAGACAAGAAAAATCTATTGAACGGTGCCTCTGCTTTTGACCGTTTTTTTTTTTTCTTTGTATTTTTGGTTTTTAACTTAAATTTGTACTGTTGTTTCACTCGTGATCACGTAGATGTATTTTATGGCTGTTTTTTTAACGACGTGTCGAAAATGAGATCTCGATCTCAATGGGACTTTTTACCTGGTTAAATAAAGGTTAAATAAAAAAAAAAAAAGAAAACAGAAGAACTCACGCGGCTAGAGGCGACCGATGGATGACGTTGTTTTCCTGTTTATTTGCTCTCTGCCGTGCGGTTTGAGCCCTTCTTTTTTCGGGAATTCATTCAAAAAGAGGAACCCAAAGCGGGTCCTTTTCAAACTGTCCGACCAGAAACCCGTCGGCTATGATTTCCCAACAGGAGACACATCGGTGCCGTCAGCTCACGACTCCTCCTTTGTGGTCAGTGGTCAGCGGGTTGCTGTCGGCCCAAAAGGGTGGAGATTAGCAAAGTTTTGACACGAAGACAGTTCCACACATGTTTTTTTTTTGTTGTTTTTTTAACGCTAAACTAGCTAGCTCGCTATAGTTGGGAGGTGACGTCGGATGGGGAGGAGAACGAGGGCTGAAGTGAGGCTTTTCCATCCACGTCTACATCTAGTAGGTCAGAAATAACAAAGTGCAACCCGAGGACAACTATTGGTTGGGTGCTTTGAAATGAAATGGTCTTTCTGCAGCCAAAGGAAGCGCGTTTACATGCTGGTGTGACCGGGGCCTTCAGAGGCTGCACAGACTCTCTCATTCGTCACATATTATCCCGTACAAAGTTTACCCAGCGTGTTTGTCTACTGCTGTCAGCATGCGTCCTATGATTGATTCTTTTTTTTTGTTTTTTGTTTTTGTTGCTGCTACAACTAAGTTTTGCAATTACACCATTTGTACAACGCATTTTCACCACGAGAGTGCAGTTCGATTTGGCCGGCTGTCAATCAAACGGAGGAAAGTCACAACACTGAAGCCTCAGATCAGCCTCTGCAACAACAAAAAAAGGGTCGGACGCCAACGCGGCCTTCGGCGACTTTGACACCTTTACAGGGTTCTTCTGAATATCGTCTCAAGTGAGTTCAAACTGAGGCTCCACCCACTGTTCTTCTTCGGGGGCCGACGAGACCGAGCAGGCTCCTCGCCGCGTCGGGGCTTCGGACAGTTGTGCACGATGTCACTGAAGTGTTGGCACGAAACCCCGGTGACGCGCCCGTCCGCCTCCGTCTGTCTTTTTTTTTTCTTCTTCTCGCCTCCTCTTCGCACTATTTACAGAGACCAGGGGGGGGGACCACGACACAAACGGGAGGAGGGCGCGCGTGAGCCCGGAGCGGGGAAGCCACAGGCCGCACTGGCTCGGGGGTCGGAGAGAAGGTCGTCCCCCTCCCCCCCCCGGGATGCGGTCATACGAAGGGCGTCATGACCGTGGAGGAGTGGCGGAGTCCCTGGATGGCGGCGTAGGGCCCCTGCTGGAAGTAGTGGTGGTAGCGGGGCATGTGGAAGGAGGGGAAGGACGGCCCGCTGGCCTGCATGGTCCCGGCCAGGGCGGTGGGGGTCAGCGGCATGCCCAGCCGGCTGTAGGGGGGCAGGGAGCCCTGGATGGGGTGCGGCAGGGAGCCGGCGCCGGAGCCCATGGCCGAGAGGGACTGCGGGTGCTGGAAGCCCGAGAAGCCCGAGGTGGTGGTGACCCAGGAGCTCAGGGAGAGGTTGTCCGAGGCGCTGAAGGCGGAGCCTGCAGGAGACAACGGGTACAGGTGGGAAAAAATGACTACATTGTGCCAAATACAGCGTCCTGCTACAGGACAAAGATGCACTTGGAGTCCAATATTTAGCAATGGACAAGACGGAATGTTCCTTTTTCTTATGGAGATTGGTGCCCCCCCCCCCCCCCCCACCTCACCTCGGGTGTGTCCGCCGAGTCCGTCCTCGCCCAGGTTCTCCTCGTCGCCGGCGTAGGTTCGGATCGGCGACCGGGCGTACGAGTGCTTGTGGATCAGATTCTCAACACTTTCCCTGCAGCAAAAGTCCAAGAGAGAGCCCCCAAAATAAATCTCTTTTGTTCCATGTTAGGTTTTCAAATTCTTGTTTTTTATTTAAGTTAAATTTTAGAATCTGATCAAAGGTTGTCAAAATTTTCAAAGATTTTAATTCAAAGTTTCCTTTCACCCTTCAACCTAGAGTTAAGTGTCAACTCCTCTCTTTGTTGTGCAAAAATTTCCAGCTTTTTATTCTTGTTTATTCTATAAAATTGTGTTTTATACAAAAACTTTGTGTTGCAGATTGTCCTCACAGACTTTCAGTGTAAGCACGGTGAAGATTGTTTAATGATGTCTCTGCATATTTCTATGCATTTATGTCATATTTAGTTGACATTTCTGAACATTGTGTTTGTGCAGACTGTGCATGTAGTCGTGTGTGTGTGTGTGTGTGTGTGTGTGTGTGTGTGCGTGTGTGTTTCCACCATCCCACAAAGTGCGTTGGCTCATTTGAGTCTTGTCAGATCACACTTCTCAAAGACAGTGACACAAATTGTTAGGGAGGTAGTGAGCGTGTGTGTGTGTGTGCGTGAGTGGGTGGACAGGCAAGTGGTTTGCGTCATGCGAGCCATGCGTCCACATTATGCAGCCCCCCCCCGCCCCCACTCCGCCCCTCCAATTAGGTTAGGAAAGTGCAATATCTGTCAGCAGAGGAGTACAAATGTGTGCGTTTTTATCAGCACCGGGCCTCTTCGGCACAGAGGCCACGGCAAACTCCCACAATGCTCGGCAGAGCAGGAGGGGAAGGGGGGAGAGTGTGTGTGTGTGTGTGCGTGGGGGGGGGGTTTCTGGGCCATGCTGGTTTCAATCAGTCACAGCAGCCAATTGAATTATATTGTGTTTTAGTGCAGTGGCCGACTGCAGCCTAATGCGATTTCTGCAGCTCCCCGAAGATCAATTGATCAGGTCTAATTCACAGCCCTCAAAAAGAAAAAGACAGAGGAGGGGGGGGCGGGGGGGGGGGGGGGGTGGTCTGGCTCAGGTTTAGTCATCTCTGTTTTGGGATGTTTGATCGAGGGGAAATGGGCAGATGGTTTGATTTTGTCAGCTGATTTCGGGGCGTAGTGCCGGAATCAGGAATTACGAGAAGTGTGTGTTTTGGCAGCGTCCGTAAAAATCCTTTAGATGGGGATTTGTAACTGTGTGTGTGTGTGTGTCATCTGTTTCATGTCAAATATGGTACAATACATAATATTTACACACACACACACACACACACCTGCACATTAAAGTGAGAAAGGACAATTAAAGGTACGAAAGAAAACTGCAGAGGAAACGAGATGTAAAAAAAAAGACCAAAAGGAAGGATTGAAGGATGATTGAATTGAAGAAAAATAGAAGACTTTGAGGAAGGAGGTAAGAATAGAAAACCAGACGAGAAGGCAAAAAGATGAGAAGACGGAGTGGATGAGAAAGGTACGAAGGAAGGTGAGGGGAGGAAAGGAAGGATTAAAGAGAAAGGGAAGGGAGGACTACATAAATAAAGGAGAGCAAGGACATGTGATTGTAGCCTGTGGCATGAAATCATCACAAGAGAGAAACAAACCCAGTAGCTACACACACACACACACACACACACACACACACACACACACACACACACTCTGAGTGCAGGACCCAGAAGCCCCTGTACCTCTCCATGTCCGTCAGCCGAGACGAGTCCCGGAAACCTTTGGCGAACGGGTTGCTGTCGATCTTCAGCTTGGTGATCTGGGAACAGCGGAGAGAAGTGTTCACCCCGGAGGTCAGGGGGTCAAACGCCTGCCCTTCGAAACGACCCAATCAAAACGCAGCCGCGGCGGCCCACGACTCGAATTCGGAGCAGCATTTCGGCAGTCGATCCCAGAGAAGAACCCCCCCAAAAAAAGGGGGCGTCGCTCACCAGCTGGTTCTGGTAGGCCGTGACGGCGGTGAAGACCGTCTCCACGAAGACGAACGTGCGGAACTCCTCGGACTTGAGGTTGAGCAGCGAGGCGGTGTGCTCCTTCTTCTTGATGATGTGGACCCGCGGCTGGTACTTGTGCATGGAGTTCAGGATGATCTGCAGAGGGCGAGGGGAGCCGGGGTCAACGACCATCGCCGGGGGGTTTAGACCGCCGCCGCCGCCCGCCAGGGGGCCGCCGCCATGAAATAGTTCAGTCGTTGGAAGCCTCATTATGGAGGTTTTTTTTTTTTTTTTCTCGATTGTATGATGTTTTATGGGCAAAATGATTGAAAAATAATGAAAGAATAATCAACGCTTCATTCTGTGTACCTAAAGTGTACTAAATAATTATTAGACAAATTAGACTCCCACAAAAATGGTTATTTCTACATTTAGGAATCAATCAACAGTCGTGAAGACCATGTGATATGATTGACAGACCTTAAGGTTAGAAGGTTTATTGCTGGTTTATTTAGAAACATGTTCACGGTCATTTATCATTTTATTCCTGCTACTTTGTATCTCATAAAGACACTCAAATAAATATATAAGAATATAATCAAAAGTAAGGCATCTGTGAATAAACACTGGAGACATTTGGAGAATAGCTGTAAAGTATTAACAAATAGAAGTCAGTATTATTATTTTACTACAAGACTGAATTATATTTTTGCAAATGTCAAGGGTCTTATAATAAGCTCATCAAATTAAGTGGAAATTGTGTAATTAAAATATCAATCCAAGAGGTTTTTAAACAATGCCGTTAATTTAGTCGCAAAAAAGACCGTGACGTTTAAAATATGTCAGTCTTTTTTTGGGAGGTAAAGAAAACACGAATAATACTAAAAACATATTATTGATTATACCTCATAAAGAATTCGTTAAAACTGCTACTACAACTATAATAACGATCAGTCATATGGATTACTATCAATAATAGGCATAAATAAACTGTATACAGCATTTATTTGGGGTTATTTTCACTTCATATTTCAGGAGGTATTTTTGGAATGTAACCAAAGTATGACACACACACACACACACACACCCTTCACCACAATGCTCCCCTTGTTTCCCAGACTGTGGGTAAATGCTGGATGAACATGTTTCTTTGGGTGCTTGCCATGGTTCCTCCAGTGAAAGGAGGATTAAAAGAAGCTCTTTGCTCTTGTCGGGGGGGAGCAATTAAAATGTCACCGAGGTCTTTAAAACCTATCAAGAGACAAAGCTTTTGTTTTGGACATTTTTATACGACTCACTTACTGTCGAATCAACTTTTGACATGTTTAAACGTGTCATTTGGTCGATATTCAGAACATCCACACTTTTTACCAGAAGAAGAAGAAGAAAAAAAACACACACACAGTCTCCACAGTCTGCTGATAACATCAAATATTATATTTTCTCGGAACAAAAAAAAGGAATAAAAGGAAACCAGCGCTCACGTGTCCGTGCTGGTCCAGCTCGTTGTTGGTCAGTTTGACCTTCTCGAAGGAAACCATCTGCTTGACGAGCTGCTCTCCGGTGAACGGGGAGTCCGGGTGGACGTACAACCTGAAGGACAGCGGGTCACATCCTGAGCTATGATTGGCTGAGAGGCGTTTGGGGACTCGTCCGATAACCAGTCACCAAAAAGCTGTTGAATATTGCTAAAGAGGCTTTGTCGTTACTGTTGTGACGCATTCGTTAGTTTTAAGGGTGTTTAAAACGTTGGAGACAAGGAATAGTTTAAAATCTAAATGCACATAATTTAAAATGAAATAATTTTATTGGGAAAAACACGTGGGGATTTATTGATACAGTTCACCAAAAATAAGCCACTTATGTTGCTTTTTTTTGCCGAGCTGCACGTGCTTAAATATAAACACAGACACCTGAAACCAACTCATTAAATTGGGCTTTTTTTTATTTTAGAGGGAAAACGTCGTAGAGAAGAGAAACCCCATTAAGGACATGGCCAGTGGTCGTTGCCCGAATAGGGACTGAAGCTATAAAAAAAAATGCTGTTTTCATGCTGGAATGGACATGTTCGTGACATAAATCAGCATCACGTGACTGACTTCCCGGAGGAAAGATTTAATTAACGCATCGGTCTCCATTAACGGCGCGTGGCCTCGCGCAGCTCTCTGGTCCCCCCCCCCCCCCCCCCGTGTTTTCTTCACGAGTGGTTGATGATGTTCATTTTTAGGAAGAGAATGGAAGAATGGAATGGAATTTTTAGGAAGAGAACACAAATATTGTCCCTTTAAAATAGAGCTTTGATACATGATATGATTTGATATTTTTTTCTCGATCTTTGCTTTTCGTCAAAATACGAAAACAACGTGTCTTTGAGTCCCGCGTGAGACCACGCCGGCCCGTCGATGTGAATGAATGAAGTGTACCTTGCGGGAAGGGGAGGGTCGGCCTTGCCGGCCACCAGCCAGGAGGAACGGTGGTAGGCGTACCGGTACCGCTTGTTGTCCACCGGGACGATGTCCATCAACACGATGTACTTGGAGTCTTGGTCCACCCCGGAGAAAGAGACCCGGATGGTGGGGAACATCCTCCTGATGGAGCCGTGACGGGTGATGTTAGCGTTACGAGACGTATTAATGTTGGTCTCATTAGGAATTGTATTATTATCATCATAAATGTTGGTATGTACTTTAAATGATCAAATAAGTATGCCACCCCCCCCCCCCACCACACCCCACCCCATGCATCACATGATCCCTCTCAGAGGTGAACAATCTGACAAATACGGAAGAGTCAATACATTTCTCCGCAAAACAAAAGTTACTTGTACATTTTATTGTCCTAAATCAATTTGTACATTTTATTTTAACTAAATACTGCGTTGGAGGGAAAACGAATACCATTTCGAAATAATTTATTACTAGTAATAAAATACATAATCTGATTTTTTAATGATTTTTTTTAAATTAAAAAATACTGACTTATAAAATGACTCAAATAATCGAAATACATTTCATAATTTTGTATTAATTTTCCCCTCCCGGTTGCTTTAGCTGCATGACCTCATTGTCCTTGATAGGCCCCTCTGCTTTTGTCTTCACACGTGGGACACTTCGTGCAGAAATATGTCACTTTTAGTAACTCGTCGAGTCTTTTCTTGACGCTTTAATTTCAGGAAATGATCAAATCATTATTTGTTATTATTATTTATGACCAGTGGACATCCAGCCGTGGTGGACTCGTGCGTGTGCGTTATATGTTTGTAACCTTTTTTTTTTTCCAGCGGAACCTCAGATTAAGACGTGTAGCCATCAAACAAGGAGACTAAAGTCCTCAGGTCAGCGATGTCTGAGGAGAACCCCCAGAGGAACGTGACGGTGACCCCTGAACCCCACATTAGCACAATAATCTCTCATAGTCTCATAGTAAATAGCCTCTCATCACTCGCTATCCTTACATTGGCATCCAATAATCGTATTTATCTACTTAAGAATGTTATGTTATTTTTGCATTATTATTATTATATTTTGTTATCTTCTTGTATGGGAGCATCGACATAATAATAATCATAATCATAATAATAACTCGGAATCGTGAGAATAATTAGGGTTAAATAAATAAAAGAAAGCCGTTTACCTTCCGGACTTGGTGATGATCATCTCGGTACCGAGCTCGTGAAATTTGTCCCACAGCTCTTTGGTCTCCAAGCTGCACGAGATCTTCGCCATCTCCTCGCTAGGGATGCCGGGATTGGTGGGGATGAGCGGCTCCGTGCACACCGCGGGCGCGCTCCCGCTAAAGTCGCCGTGCCCGTCCAAGGAGGACAGGTCCGCCAGAGACTGCTGGTTGCAGGAGGACTTCTCCACAAATTGTTCTGTTTGTTGAAGCAAACACAGAAATCAACGGATATGAGGAGACTGATTTACATTCTCTCTGAATCAATGACTCTCTGTCATCAACGAATAAAATGATAGATAAAAATGCTGGTGACCCTGCATCTAACGTCTGTATAGTCTACATTGGAATATGTCCCTCTGTTATTATCACAAACCACACTGTTCCATACATGAAATTAGGAGTGTAATATTTGAACCCAGCATGTTTCGTTTGTTTATTGTTTATTCTATATAACAAATACACATAAATTAGTCTACTATTCTACAAGTGTGTTATTCCTCTTAGAACAACTTAATTTTATGCAGTAACTCAACACACGACGGATTCAAATCACACATAAGTTTATTTTTAGGTAGAAAATAAAATTATATCCAGGCTCTGTCAGCTGAGCTTTTCGGCCACATCCTCAACTTTTACATCACGTGTTTTATTGTAGAATTATTAGCCTATAAAAAGTTTAACTTTCAAACAAATCCAATCACACATTTGTTTGTATTTTTATTTGTGGAATGATGGTGATGCTGCTTGTGTATTTTGTCATCTTATTTGGGCTACATATTTATTTATTTGCAGGTTTTGCATTATGAATCCTGGCCGCTCGTGTTTTACACCACTGACAGTTTGTCCTAATTTTTTTTATTTATTTTTATTTTTATTGACAATGCATTCAACTTTTATCTATTATTTATTTTTCATTACTGCTGTCATTGCGTGTTTCTTCTCTATAATTCGTCAGGGCTTTTTCTTGCTTTGGCAACTTTAACAGCTGCACTCTCGCAAACCAGTTGACGTGACTCCAGTAGTTTTCTTTATTATTATTATTATTATTATTATTAGTACATACTTTCCCGATGTGGCCCTATTCCATCCTTACCAAGGGGCTTGATGGTGTTCTCCTCCGTCTCCTTGTCCTTATTGGTCTTTCCGCTGGACATCAGCGCGGCTATGGAGAACGCGTTTGCCCGCGAGGAGAGCTGCGGCTTCGGGGAGGACGTGTACTCCATGTCGCTGAAAAAGGCTTCGACCAACGAACAACAAAAAAAATAATCCCCCTTTTTTTTACATATAAATAAAATAAAATAAAAAAAATCCAACAGAAATGCTCAACTCCACGAAGAAGAAGACGAAGAAGAAGACGAAGAAGGAGGAGGAGGAGGAGGAGGAGGAGGCGAAACAGGGTGTCCTTGATTTGTCTCTGCGCACCGCCCGCTCGCTGAAGCGGATGAACTCTCCCCGCGTTGCGAACACCCGTCACAGGCGAGTCGTGCGCGTCTCTGGCTGCATGGCGGAGGACGTCGGAGGTGGACTTCGCTCCACTGGCTTCCCTGCGGTGTCGGATGTGCGGCGGCCTGCTCTGTGTGGGGAAGCTTCGGTCCGATCCACCCTCCCCTTATAGTCCCCGGCCCGCCCCTCCAATCACTGCCTCCGCTTCCACGTCACCCCCCCAGCCCCCAACCCCCGCTGTCCCACAGCCGTCCTGATAGTGAGCAGCCAATTAAAAACCATTAAAAAAACAACATCAACAACCACCCGGAGCTGTCAGGGGCCCTATTCTTTATAATGCCAAAGATATGACCTCATGCTGTGTATAGTGTGGTGATGACAGTAGGACGTGATAAACATGGGGTGAGGAGACTTTATACCCTTTGCACAATATACAGTAGGGAAATGAAAACGTTATTTTACTGGCTGCACCCCCATCGAGCCAAAGACGTGCTGTTAATGATGACATCAATGTTAGCAGAAAAGGTATCAACGTCAGCTTGACATTTATAAAACAAACAATAAAGTGGAAAATTCAAATCTTTTTTTTTGAAAAACAAAAAGAATGTAAGTCCAAACCTCAGTGTCTGAAAGGTATTGATCGCTAGTCAAACATTCTTAGTTACTGCGTCACAACATCTCTGTCCCAAACAGTTTTTAACCAGCTCAATGCAATCCAACAAATTAGTGAATTAACGTATATTCTGTTCTACTTTCAGCGTTGTGTAAAAAAAAAAAAAAATCCAGCGTGGTCAGCAAAGCAGGTTTTCCAAGGGCCCCAACATGTTGTACCAGGTCTGTAACAAAAGGAAATAAAAACGTTCTTTTCAGTGGTGTTATACTAATTAAAATACAACAAAACATGATCTTTATTTCTTCCATTAGTAAAGAAAATAGGTGAGATTAAAAGCCTCATTGTTCTTGTGTCCATACGCTCTGAATGTAAAAGGGAGCAAATGGATTAATTGCACCGCAGCAATTTATTCACAACGTCTCGTGTAAATCTATGTTGTGTTTTGTTATGTCAACAAATTTCAGATAATACCGTGAAATCAATAAATCTATTAGGCCCCTGTCGGGTCCCTCTGATACCTGACGAGGGTCTGAGGACAGAAATGTCAATAATGAAGTGAGTCTATGTGACGGAAAGTAGGCAGGATGTTCTCTTTTATTTAATTCAAACGCAATAAACTACACAACACAACAATCCATTTAAAGTAATCTTAAGGATTTTGCAGGCCTGTACATTTGTGGCGGTTGTGATTTCGATGCTATAGTTTTTTCAAACCCTCAGCTGGGATGGATTTCAGGTTTCTTCATCTTCAATCTGTTTGAAAATGAATGTGTCAAGAGAAAAATATTCATTGCGAGCACCAAAGATTCTGCTTTTTGTGCCCTCATTAAGTGTGCGAGAGACCCTCAGCAACGGTGAGAAATGCCTTTACAACGCACACGCACACACACACACACACACACACACACACGCACACACACACACACACACATCTCATTGAGTGCAGGAGCAGCAGTCTTGGGTTAATCTGTTCTGTGACACACACCAGTGAGCCCCTAATCTTTTACACACACACACACACACACACACACACACACACACACACACACACACACACACACACACACACACACACACGTGAGTCTCACGTGAAAACAGGAAACGCACCTTGTTTCTATGAGGCATAGCTGGGATGGTCGTTGGCTCAGTGGTGAGCGCTCTGCACTCAGCAGGTTCATTCGGTCTCGTATCGAAGGAGAAACCTTTCAGGACGGATTAAACATATCTTTCCACTTTTTTTCTTTCAACGTGATCGTCGGCACTGCATCCAGTGAGGCCACGAGGAGGTTCCTTCAACCTGCATTCTTTCTACTGAACAGCAGGGGGCGACCACTCTGGTTGCATAGAAGTCTATGGGAAAATGACTTGATTTCTCCTTCTTTGTTCCCTCAGTAAACATTACGAATGTTTGTTTTTTTTCAAATTGCTAATAGACCTTACAGCAGGGAATGTTCTAAGCTTTACTGGGAGTTGTCTGTGGTGGTCTCTAACCCAACTTTAACCCTTTCACATTGTGTTTCTGGCAGATCAAGTGCAATTGCACAAAGTGGTCCCTTTTCTGTTTCATTCAGCATTTAAGTTTGCATTTTTTTGGTCGACAGAAACACGACGTCAGATTTGAGAGCTGAAAACGGGTCGTCCGTCCATCAGCCGATGACGTCACGGCGGCTCCGTCCACTTTCTTTCTTTCGGTCTCAGTTGTGTAGCGTTTCAAGCCACTCTATGCACACACACTGTTCCAATGAAGATGTGAACACATCCAAATAGTTTAGAAGTGATGAGTTCATGGTGCAGGGCGCTTAATGGACAGTGATGAGTGATGCATGATACTAAACTGTAATTTACTGTAACATACATTGAAGATAGAATGAATACTTCCGAAGAGCACCGTGTTCCCAAAACGCTGACTTGAGTTTTACTAAAGGCTTTAACGTGCGTGTGTGCGTGTGTGTGTGTGTGTGTGTGTGGAGACAGAAGGATCACCTCTTGTCCTCAATGTCACTCCCCCTCTCCTCTGGAGATGGAGGCTCACATGAACACGGACTCAGAGATCTGCGGAGCAGCTAAACCCATTAGGAGACTCCTGAATGCAAATCCTGCTGCAAGCAGATATTTAATAAGAGACCTGCGCCGGCAAATTCGATTACGCTTGCAATTGCCAGTGGATAATGTGCTAAAAGCTTTCCCACTTAAAGCGTTACTCCTTTGCTGAATATTATTCACACTTTGAGGGGCCAGTGCGGCCTTGAAGGAGCAGGCGGAGCGGGGCGGGAGAGCTGAAGGGAAACAGATGGCGGTGGATGTGGATGAGAACAGGACGAGTCACAGATCAAACAAGGGGGGAATCAAAGGAGCCACGGCCCTTGATTCTGCTGGTTGGATAGTTATTGATGCTTCGCAGCCAGCTGACCTGTTGAAGTGTGGATGTTTGGTGATGCGGACTGTTTTCCCTTTTTTCTCCGTGCCTTTTTAATCTTCATGTGCAAACCTGCTTACATCAGTATGTCAAAATCAGCCACGGTTTAAGACAACATTTTACTCTCTAGTGCACCTTTTAAAGTATCCTTTCCACACATAGATATAAATGCACGTTCATTTCTTTATATTTTTTATTAAATTTTAACTTATTGAACTCAAGAAAGCACATAGTTGAAAACAAAAGGACTTTTTAAGAGGGGTCAGTTTTATAAATCGGTTTCAAACATTCATTTAAATCGTTGATTAAAACGGTATTTCTCTAAACTCAAAGCACGATTGGCGATTTCCATGCACAAAGGTCGCTGTAAACAATGAAAATTCAAAATCAAAGATCAAAGATCTATTCTGTCACTCACTTGGTGGCGTTTCATTAATGAACTGGGTGTGCATTTAAATGTAATTAAGTACCTTACTGTACAACAGTATAGATGTCTCACCTTGTTTATCTGAAAGAATGAGGCGGATTATTATTCTAACATCAGTAAAAACACTCCAATTAAAACCAATCGCGGCAACTAAACTAATGCCAGGTCATTAAAAGTAATAAAATATTGATTTGTTTGGACACATTTTGCCACGTTGAACTGATTCAGGCTTAAACATCTTTTTTTTTTATAATTAACTTATGTCTTAAAAGTCTTAAAAACCTGTAATTGTATTGAAGAACACATCCCAAAAAGAATGATCCACGTCACAAACGACTAAAATCGCTGTGTTTTCCACCTGAGAGGATAAAAACCCGCCCTACGACGGACCCGTGTTTGTGTGTGTGTGTGTGTGCTGCACATCAGTATTTTGTTTCCCCCCCCCCGAGCATCAGATAACGGGATCGGCGGCGGCACTCAGGGATATGACGGCGAAACCCTCTGAACAATTACACCTGGGGAGATAAACGGCACCGCGGCGCGAAAAAAGGTCAGCGACAAAAAAATGACAGCCAATTCCCCGCAGAGTGGAATCCGGCAGGAGAAATAATCGTCCCCCCCCCCCCCACACCGCCACCCCCCCGGTGATTGAATTGCATCCTGGGACATTTGAGCCACAGTAATGAAATGGCTTGTTGGTTGTTGTGACCCCCGACCCCCCCCCCCCCACCTTCGCCTCCCTGACGATTTTTTTTATTTTACCCGATTATAGAGCAGGCAGCAGGGGCGACTATTTGCCTACAGCAACACATCTAATATATGTGCATAGGTTTGTTTTGGTCAAACGTAAGTCCCCCATTATCACGGATGCTCGTGCATATTACACGACGGCGTTCGACCCAGTGGGGCCGGCGGGGGCCACGGGGGGGGGGGGGGGGGGGGAGCGGGGGTGGGGGCCGCCATGGACAGGTAGACGATCCGCTCTCTCTCTATAGAGCCACGCTAGCTAGCGGGGGCTAAACAGTCTGCAGGGGCACGAGACTAAAATGTTGAGAAATATTTGATGATCTACACATGACTACTGCCTTTTTCTACCTTTCTCTACTCACTTTATCTCTTTATTTTTTTTTTTTTGAAGAATGCACGGAATGTGAGGAGCAACTTTTGGTTAAGAGAAGGCCATGTTTTACAGAGTCAGGTTTAGGAAAAGTATACAAATTTGTGTTATTTTACAATAAGCAAATCCTTTTTACTTACTTTACCCAAATGCATTGGGAGTGTTGACTTGTGGTGACTTGGATTTTCGGCGGGAAAAAAAAGGTGAAAGGAGAAAAAATAATGGTTGAGAAAAAAGTACAAAATACAGAGAAGTTGTGTTTTTATTAAGAGGAGAATAACGAAAGAAAGGTCTGTAAAGACCCAGATAAATAGTTCCCATTGGTCAATGATGCAGCATGACGTACCTTTAACATGAATACAGATGTTGTCATTTGACTGTGCTGTCGACAAGACAACAACCCTAAATGTTGAAGAGGGGGTAATTGGAAGTTCTGATACATTCCAGAGAGGCAACTTTCATGCGGAGAAGCAGTTGTTTTCTTCTTATTTTCTGCTAACAGATCATCTCCGATTCACTTTGATCAGAAGCATGTCTTCACCCAAGTGGACTCTTGTTCACCTGCTGCAGAGAATGCCCCCTCAACGCACGCACGCACACACACACACACACACACACACACACCCTTCCTCCCCTGCAGAGCTCGAGGCATGCAGTGATCGGTCTGTTGCCTCCGTTCATATGACTAATTAGACCAGCTTCACACTGCGCCGTCCCTTTTGAAGCTGATCCCTGGTGCTAATTGCTGCGTCGGTCCAGGTCCACAGCCAGGTGAAGTTCAAATGCAGGACCCACGTCTCCACTCGACCCCCCCCCAGCGTCTCCCCCCCCCCACCTCCCCCCCCCCCAGCAGACCTCCGTTTGTACGCACAAACAATTGTTCCAATGTGAGTGACGTGCAGAGCAGCTTAAAACACCGCCGCGCTCTCTGACGCCGTCAAGATGACGCCGTGTGAAAAACTTCTTTTTTATTTTTGCTGTAGCAGCAAAAACTTGGAGAGTTTTTCTCCTTAACCCTCCACCTGCCCCCCCCCTTAACTCCCCCCCACTTAAAGTCTGTTTTGCCCCAAACTCAATGGGATTACACTGGGCCTTGGTGAAGGATAGGTCAAATGAAAAGAGAGTGTGCTTGGCGGTGGGGGGGGGGCTTGTGTGTGTGTGTGTGTGTGTGTGTGGGGGGGGGGGGGGGGGGGGGGGGGGGGTGTGATGGATCAGGGGGCCGACGAGCCAGAGCAAGCGAACTTTAGAAGAAGTCCACTCGGCTCCTGCGAGGCCCCCGAAAGGTGTTTTTTTTTTTTTTTTTAGCGTCCGTCCTCCTCGCCGTCTGTCTCTACACGACCACCAGACCCCGTTCGGCTGGTCAAACAAGTGTTAGATCTTTAAATGGGAATGTTTGACTCCGCGCCGCTGCTGAATAATTGAGGAGGCGGCGGCGCCGGGGGCCCCCCCCCCCCACCCACCCACCTCCGGCCTCTCTGCCGCGCGTCCCCTCAAGAGACGCGTGGCAGACGCGCCCGGCGCCGAGGGGGGCCAGCGACGCGCTTACTGGAACACCCAAACCCTTTTCGCGGCATTGCACGGACAACCGGAAGATTTTAGCGGCAACGTGGGGCGGGGGGGGGGGTGGTGGTGGATGGAGTTGGGGGGGGGGGGGGCGGTGCTAAAAGCCAACAGTGGGATTTTTTAGAAAGGCAGCCTCTTTGTACATCTCTTTAAGGATGAGTGCTGTAATTGTGTTCTGATTCTGCGGACCGCATCGACCCCGCTGACCCCCCCCCCCCCCTCCCCCCCGAAGAGTGCCAAGAGTCACATCTCTAAATATGGCCGGGGTGTGTGTGGGGGGGGGGGGGGGGGTGTCTCTGCATGTTAGACTGTGGACTTCACCTCCTTGTCCTTCTGTTAGTTTGACCTCAACTACAGAACTCCACACTTCAGCCCCACAGATTTTCACTTTGGCAAAGAGAGAGAGAGGGGGGGGCTACTCGCAGGAGGTCAAAGTCAAGGTCACCGTGCAACTTCCGGGGGCCATCAAAAGTAATTAAGTAATAAAGTATTTCTTTGTAAGTAAGTCATATGAAACACTATTGTCAGTAAATTACGCCTATACAAATCCCAGGCTTTTATTGTGAAAGGTTTTTATTTGTAACTTAATGACCGCGGCGTCGTGTACTTCCTGAAATGTCGGAAATTCGAAAATGTAAAAAACCCCCGAAACCACGAACCTTTCTCACACACTCACACTCACATTGACTAAGTGTGTGGGATGGGGAAAAAAGAAAGAAAACACGTTTAAGCCGTAATCTCGCCGTCTCAGGGCTTGAATGCTTCTACAAGTGGGATTAGCGTCGCAGCTAAAATAACACAAAGAAGACTGGAGTAGAGCCAAACACTGCCAAGAAAAGGTCTATTGTTGTCCAAGTTTTGTTATTGCCTGGAATTAACAGCACTTAGTAACACACACACACACACACACACACACACACAATGCAGTGCTATTTTTTTTTCTTTGCAGTTTTTACACTGTTTCCATGCAGCTGTTGCTAATCCAGACGCTCATGCAGATGTTTTTGCCCCCCCGCCCTCCATCCCCCGACTCCTGCTGTGTCTCCATCGATATTATTGATCCTCCCGCGTTTAATCCTCATGTTTATCTGCTCCAGGTACTTAATTGCCAGACTCTCCCGGAAAGTGCGGAGGGCCCGCTGAGGACGCGAGGTGATCCGCTCCCGGCACCCGACCCCCCCCCCCCCCCGTGAAAATGGCCGTCGCTGGGCCAGAGTTATAAGGGGAGGATTGTGGCTTCTTGCCAGTGACCCGTTTGAACCCTGAAGGGTGTCACAGTGGTGATTAGGGGGATATTATCGAGGCGACGTGGTGGAGACACCACAGGCCGAGGGGGAGAGAGAGAGAGAGAGAGAGAGAGAGAGAGAGAGAGAGAGAGGGTTGTACGAGTCTTCATTCTGTGCAGACATTTTTTGAGGAACTCTTTTCATACACATTTCAAGATGAGGACACTATGGATGTTATGATGTAGTTCAAGCTGCCTTTGCATTTGTTACTCAGTCAAAAGTTGACCTGCTCATGATCAGGGTCAATCTACACATGATCCCTGCAAGCCTCAAAATGTTTTCTATTTGTATTAATGGAGAATAGGACTTCTTTTTTTTCACTTTTGGCCTTTTTGGCCACTCAAGGTACCCGTACTGTTACGGCACAAAGAGAAAAATCAGGATAGGGACAGTAAAGAAAGTTAAAAAGTAAAAATAAATTGGGAGACGTACTCTTCAACGGCAGCTCAAACCTTTAGATGTATATAAAGTTTAATAAATTGTTCAGATCATCTTCATAAAACGTTTCAAAGCCAAGAAAGCATTTCATGAAAATAATAAAGATTTTCTGAAGTTGAAGGTCCTTCTGGTTCAGGAGAGTCAGGGTAGCAGAGACGGAAAAAGTCCTGAGTGTTGAGGAGGAGGAGGAGGGAGGGGGGGTGGGGGGGAGGTGGAGGGGGGGGGCCTCTTCCTCGTGCCTCCAGCCGAGCAGAAAATCTCAGCAAATTAGTTACCGCGACGACGGCCGGTCGGTCGGGGAGCTTTCATCCAGCGCAGCAGGGGAGCCGCCATGGGATCGGGATAAGAAACACCCTCTCATAACAACATCTTCCCTCACCCCCCCCCACCCCACCCCACCCCACCCCATCCCACACCGTCCATTACTGTTTCCTGGCTGGCGGGGGGGGGGGGGGGGGCAGCCGAGGGCCCGACGGCCTGTTTGGCTGTTAAACGGCTCTCCAGCATTAGCACTCCTGGAAAAGGTGTCACATAAACACCAAGCAGCTGCTAAGAACTGCTGCGGTCCCACGAGTGTGGACCGGCATCTCCCTGTGTGTGTGTGTGTGTGTGTGTGGGTACCAGTACACAAATGACACACAAGGATGCAATGACAATCAATGTGAACTTGAAGTAAGAAGTAAGTAAGCCGACATCAACGAAAAGTTCTGCACACTTTGCAAGGCCTGCGAACCGAAACTCTTCATTCACCAAATAAACGACAAGGATTGATCTCCTCTTTTTGATGATGTAGGAAAGAGGATTTAGGAAGAAGGAAACATGATTAGATCGAGAGGAGGACACATGGGTTGTACACTTCAACTTTAACCTGTAGAAGCTTTCACATTTTGCAGCATGATGACATGTGTGTCTGTGGAAGAACCGCAAAGGATTCTGGGTCCTCTGTCTGAGGAGACGAAGCAAGTGTGCAACCTTTACCTTTACTCTAATGACGGGGCAACCTCCGCTTTCAAAAAAAAAAGGAAAGCCGATGTCAGGCGCCTTTAAAGTTACATTCCCTGAAATCGACTCAAATCAAATCAAACCTCTTTTAGATTTGTGCAGCTTGGGTTTTATTCCGGTCCGGCCCGACATCTCGCAGAGTCAAGAGTCCAACCGCGGCCTCGGGACTAAAGATCCCCCCCCCCCCCGCCCTCCCCTCGCGGTGGGCTTAGACCGCGCTTTACGTGCATGTACACGCACTTTGTCTCCAACCCTCCAGAGAAACACGTGGTTAAGAACAGGCCGAGGCCCAGTGGACACGCCGCCGCTAAAACGTATGGAGGGTGGAACATACACACTGTCCCTTCTGAATGGTTTCCATCCGCGCACACACACACACACACACACACACACACACACACTGTCACATGACACATACACACTGTCACACGTCCCTGCAGCGCAACTCCCCGACACACATAAAAAAGTGTGTCCTTTTTGTCTTTCAGGGCTGAGGAATAAAAAATCAATCGAGTACATCCCAATCGTGTTTCAAAACATGCACGGTGGATTTCGTCCGGGGCCTCGCCTCCAAAGACGCACACGGGCCGCTGAGTACAGAGGGGGAAGACTTGAAAGTCTGCAACAATAATCTGCTTAAAAGTCTGCAACGACCCACGTCATCACACATGTCACATTCATGAAGCAGGAACTGGACAAGTCGTGGAAATAGCGATCCTCTAGAGTAATCCTCTACCCCATTCGGCTTCAATGTTATCAAAAAACGCAATGGGATCTTTGTGACTTTGAGGCTGAGAAGATGCAAAGATGCAAAGATGCAAACCTGTGGTCAGTTTGTGCAGAATAAGACGTAAACAAATCAGCCCATTATCTGTAAACGCAGTGTTGATAACGCTGTCAATACTTAGAAAAAGAAGGTGCAGAATGACGGAGTGGTGACAGAGATGTGGCCCGCGGACTTCTGTTTCTCTGCGACCTTTGACCCCCCCCCCCCCCCCCACTCCGCCCGGGCCTCCCTGTCTGCTGCCGCCCAGCAGTCGCTGCACAACGATTGACGACGTGCGGGCGGTAAAAATATGCGTCTTTGAGCTCGGATGTAAACACACACGCTGCTTCCTGGTCCTGACCGAGAGGTTTTTGGTTGTAGCGGGGGGGGGGGGTGGGTCAGGTCTAAGGCTGTGTGTGTGTGTGTGTGTGTGTGTGTGTGTGTCTCCATGTGAAATGATTAGGTGTTGATTTTTTTTCCCCGGACCAACCAAGTTGTTTCCTGTGGAGACGGAAGACTATTTGTGATGTTTTCAGTGTGTAAGTGTTGTATAAATCAGTCTATGAATGACACATGCACAAAGATGTGTGTGTTCCGGAGAAATCTACACAACAAAAATTAACTCCTCAATTTGTATTGTTTCCATTGCAGCAGAAATAGTACAAACTCTGTGGCCTCCACGTGTGTGTGTTCGTTCCGCTCAGGTCAGCTGATAAACTATCTCACTGGTGCTAATAGTGGCTCCAGCGCAGCCCATTAGTGAGACACAATTATAGAACATCTTAAATGAGTGAGCCACTGAACACAACATCCCCCCCACACCTCCCCCTCGCACACACACACACACACACACACACACACACACTTTTTTTACCCTGTACCCTAATCAGTTCCATGCAGACGGCGGCTTAGCAGACATGCTTTGCATTGAGGAAGTGCTGCCCAATTTCAAAATAAAAATAAAAATATATAATTCCACAATCCCAATATAAAAATATTGGGATTGTGGAGCATGTGACTCGTTCATATTTTGATCTGTCAGCACTCTGGTCAGCATCTGGTTCGTGGTCTTCTGAAGGACTCGGGCTCCTCTGCTTGTCTTATCTGAGCGCGCTGTGAGTGGTATGTAACGCTAACAGTGACGGCCTGCTGTCCCCTCCACCCGTTTCCCAGGGAGGAGGGAGGCGTGGGTGGGGTGGGGTGGGGTGGGGTGGAGGGGGGGCAGCTGTGTCTAACTGAGGGAAAGTGTTTAAAGACAGGAAGAGAAAGCTGTGAGTAAACTAAAGTTACGGTTGTTGAAGTAAAATAAACTTGAGGGTCCTGAAGATCGGTTTCTAGGTTTCAATTTGTATTATTAAAAAAGTGTAACTGAGTAAAAGTAAAAGTTCACTAGATGCCTAATGTAAAATTTCTAAAGTCCTTCACTGCTTAAAATTCAGGAAATCATTTATCACTTGTCATCGTTTTCACCACCTCTGTGTCCTGATGTGCATGTTCTTCTGGTGTGTGTGTGTGTGTGTGTGTGTGTGTGTGTGTGTGTGTGTGTGCTTGGGCCATACTAGGAGGACTGGTATGGTGTTGACAGTGCTTTGCTCTCTCCATATTTGTACATGGTCAGTGTGTCAAGATGTAGCCAAGGAGCAAAGAGATAAGAAAGGACGCCTGCATGGTGTGTGTTTTTAACATAATGTGTGTCTGTGTGTGTGTCTGTGTGTGTCTGTGTGTGTTTGAGCATACTCAAGGTGTATTCATACAACTTTTTCTCCTTCATTTGTCCACTCAATCACAAATTCAAAATCAACGTCACCGTGCTCCCTCACAAACGGGACGGTACCAAAACCACTGGGTTTGGTTTGGGCAACAGAGTTGTTTGACTAATACTAATATTTTATGAATTACATACAAATTCATTCACGGCCAAGCTACAAATTACAGCTTGAAGGTTCAAAGGCTGCGTGAGAACAACCTTCCTTTCATGTTTAATGAATTTCGGGCCCGTGGTGTTTGCCAGAAACGCCTGATCTCAATTTGTCAAAAACACGTGGTAGTAGTATTTTTTTTTAACTATTAACTACTATATAAATTTTTTTTTACCAATGAATAGATTCAAGAATGTAATAGAATGTAATTGCCGTTGTTGCTCCATCCCACATCGATTTCCACAGATTTCCAGTCAACAAATAAGTAAAATCTGTGTAGCTTTTTCTGGTCTTTTATAAAACATTTAATACTGAGACAACAAAATGAAAAACCCAGGCAAACGTTGCTGAAACAATTCAAACGGGACAAACGCACACAAACGCACAAACGCACAGCAACACTCACTCGATTCATTCAGTTAGTAATCACGGAATACGGGAAGCGGTCCTAAATGGCAGAGATGGATCCCGGGTTAACTTATTTACCCATCGGCCTCTGCTTCCTAAAGCCTCCACTCGCTTTTTTCTTTTTTTTCTTTTTTAAAAGCTTTTCAGAGTGATAAGCCCCCCCCTCCCATGGGAGGAATGATGCTGTTGTCACAGCAACGCTGAGACAACCCACCCACCCCCCAGACACACTTCCCCCTTTGTGGTCGGAGTGATGTCATCCGAGGGAGAGAGACGGAGGCCAAACACACAACCACGCGCAGGACTTCAGTGTTTTTTGGGGGGTCAGTTGTGGTTGGTAGTGGGGGCAGGAGGTATGTGGTGGGGTGGGGTGGGGGGGGGGCTGATAAGGGGGGGGGGGGGGGTCCGGGGGAAGCAGCCAGCTGAAGGGACAGACAGACTGACAGGATGCCGTAGATCACGTCTGTCATCTGCAGTGACTCTTTAGCTTCGTGTCATGAGCTGGGAGTCATTTCATTTTAGAGGCTCCGTGTCTTTCAGAGGGGGACAGGCGGGGGGGGACAACTCTAAATCATCGGGGACACGGCCGTCCCACGGCTCAACATAGATGACCACGAGGTGCTAACGAGGGATAACTTCTCGTCGCGAAGAGAAAAAAAAGACGAATGACTTGAAAATGTGCCCCGGACACAATGTGGGCGACAAAAGAAATGTCCAAGCAACGTTGACATTTTGAAAAATGTCTTTTGTGTAACTTCAAACATGACAGGAACAGGGGGTCTCTGTCTCCTGGTTTTAGGGATTTTTCAGGTCAAGTGACGTCTGATTTATTCATTCAGCAGCGGCTCCACGCACGAAAGCATCTATCAAATGGAACAAAGTATCCGATAATGAATGCACACTTTGAAAAAGTTTCATTGCACTTCACTGCATCACAAACCAACAAATACGAAAAGCTTCACAAAAGAAACGCGCCAAACATCGACGTTGCAGTTATTTTGGTCTCGGTTAATTGGTCTCGTATTGTACATCTTTTACATTGTTGATTCTGTACACATGACATCCATTGCAGTCTGTCCATCCCGGGAGAGGGATCCCTCCTCTGACGTTCTCCCTAAGGTTTCTTCCCTTTTTTCCCCATTGAAGGGTTTTTTTCATATTTTGGGGAGTTTTTCCTGTGCCGATGTGAGGGTTTCGGGACAGAGGATGTTGCATGTGTACAGACTGTAAAGCCCTCTGAGGCAAATTTGTAATTTGCGATTTTGGGCTATACAAAATAAAATGAATTGAATTGAATTGAATTAATTACGGCAGGTGTCACTTTTACAGACATCCACTGTCGGAACGAGGGGCTCTGAGAAATGCTAATTGTGGTGGACACTCGTGGGGTCTAGCGGGATGAAGTTATCAGCCTTTCCTCCAGATGATAAACCCCCCCCCCCGCGTAGCGCCTGTGAACGCCACTTCCTGCAGCAGACCTGCCGAAAGAGATCTGCGCTTTATCTCTCGCTGCTGATAGGCCAGACTCCTGCAAGAATCGCGTTGAGAACAGCAGGCGTCTCGTTCCTGAATTTCACACGCAGAGCAGCACATCCGAGTGTCAGCGGCCCTAAAAAAGAAAAAAGAAAAGAAAAAAGACGTGTGGGAACCGATGTTTGAAACAACTCGATTAATTGTGAAAAGTTCCACAATCCTTTGATGTTTTGGGGTTTTTTTTTGCCTTTGGTTTGTTCAATGGGATGTGGAGTAGTGAAAATGTGAGACTGATGAGCAATGATGTTTAGATCAATATGTCTCTATTGACCAATACCAGCTGACATGAAAGAATTTAAAAAAAAAGCTTTTATTGAAACAAATTTTGGGGGGGATCTGGCACAGGGGCTTGTTTTTTATAAGGGCCTTTAAAACATTAACATTTTTTTGAACGAGAGGAAAAATGATTGTAAAAAAATACTAAACTTAACAGTGGCAAAAATGTATTTTTTGAGCAGTTCTTCAACTTCAGAACTTCAAAAAGTCAAATGGAAAGAACATTTTATAAAGAAGAGTGAGGCTTTAAATTTCAAAACTCATATCAAATGAATTTTAAAGTATAACAAAATCAGTTTTTTTTTTTAGATCACGCATCCGCCGACCGAGTGACGAGGAGCAAGAAACTGGTTTGCGAGGTAAAAAAAAAAAAAAGATGGCCGCTGGACGTGGGAGGGGCGAAGGAGGGGGGGGGGGGGGAGTAGGAAGAGGAGGATGAAACCCCCCCCCCCCCGTCTCTCTGCTCCCAAGGTGGAAACACGGTTGTCTGTTTTTCCCACACTGGTGATAGAGCTATCTGGGCTGTTCCCAGTCGTCCTGGCTGGGCCTCCCCGCCGCCTTCCAGCCCTGCGTTGCACTGCGGGGCCGGGTCCTGAGGAGGAGCCGGCCAATAAAGATAAGCTCGACGGAGGAGCCAGCCAATAAAAGATAAGACCCGGGGCCACGTCTGTGACTTCTTCACTGATCTTCCCTCGGCAGATACGAGGCTCCGCGCTGATGTGTCTGGCGTCTCGCTGGCCTCCACAGAGAAACCCCGCGTGTGCATCGCTCGCTGAGCAGCATTCAAACAAGTAGATAAATCCCAGGTCTTCGCCTACAACCGCCCCCCCCCCCCCCCCCCCCGTGGGCCCCCCGCTTCTGTCGGATCGGCTCAAACTGCTTTCGTAACGGAGCCCATCGTTGTCAAATAACATCGGGTTTTCTAATGAGCCGACGCCGTTGTCATGGGAACCGTTGAGTTTAAAAGCCCCAAAACGGCCACTTTTAAAGGCCTGCTTTGTTGTGTTACGCCTCAGGGGTCAAAAGTCATGCAAATGCGCAACGGGCAGATATTTCAGGGGTTTTAACTTTCTGTTTATTTGCCTTCGTTCATCCCGGGCGAGTGGACCGAAGCCGCCCGGCACGCCAGCGATACGCTCCGTAGACCGAAGAAGCCAGAAATACTCGAATCAAATAAATCACTTCCACAGTGAGGAGTTGAAATTATCTGCAAAAAAAAAACATTTAACATCCATGGACTGCATTATTTGCTTTCTGTAAGCCCTGTAAAAAAAATATATTATATATTAAATGCAGTATTAGAAAACAACGAATTTCCTGTAAACCAATTGGTTTGGCTGCAAATCCTTAAATGTCGATCTGTAAGACCTCCTAATGCATTTATTAGTGAAGTCACATTCTTTGTTTGATCCCCAGACATGTAAATAGTTATTTTATCAGTTAATTTGTGGCTGCGGGTCAAACCTGCAGCGACCTGAACTGAACTTGAGTGTCTCTCCTTGATCCTTCCAACCTGGAGAGTCTCCTTATTTATCAAAACGTGCTGACGTGAAAAAACAAGCCTTTGTGGTGTATGGTGTAAATAAAAGAAAAGTAGCAATATGAGAGAAATCACATTTGTGCGTGTGTTGTGGGCACACAATCTGTTTGCTGCAGAGTCAGATTGTGGGGCCTCGCCTTCGTCCCCATCGTCGTCAACATCTATTTGTGTTCAGTTTCATGTGATTATATTTCTTTGTGCCAGTGAAATGGTTTCTTGAAAGCCAATACAGGCTGTTTGTGTGTGTGTGTGTGTGTTGTACGTTAGCTCAGTCACATTGTGGGGGGGGGGGGGGGGTTCCTGCAATTTGGGGAACAAAATGGAAGTAAATATTCACATTTTAAGGTGAGAACTTTCATGTTTAGTTGTGATGGTGAAGTCTGGGCACAGTATATTTACCAAGATGTTGACTTTGGCCTTGGATGAGCAACAGACCCTCCATAACTTTATCCACCATCAGCATCCAGACCTCTTACATTTCCGCTTATTATTTTCCTTTTAAGCGTCTGTGACGCTGAGTTGAGTGGATCACAAACAAAAATGAAGCAGACAAACAGCAGAAAGTGCCTCTTTTTTTTAAACCCCCGCTGTGATCACGAGGTCCGCCGCAGGAATACAGGAAGCGCATTTTGATAACCTGACGAACGTTTGATAAAAGGCGTGTTTCAGGCGTGCATCATTTCCCTCTGATGGACGCTAAACGGGGGGGGGTGTACATCGCGCTTTGGCACATGAAGACAGAGGAGGCGTCTTTGAGCCAACGGAGATTGAGTGTGAGTCCTGCTCTGTCTCACACACACACACACACACACACACCAACGGCACATTCAGCGAGCCCCCCCCCCCGCCCCCCCGTTCTCCAGTCGCTAATGACGGACAGCTGAAGGCACACTCCTGGGGCGCCAATCAAATTTGCAGGCCTGTAATTGGATTACAGCGGGCAAGGGGGGAGGGCTTTTATCTCTCCCTCCCTCCCTCTCCCTCTTGTTTGTGCTCTTGTCTGCGGGTGAATGATGGACAAAAGAGCAGCCTGTCAACGTCAACTCCAGGCTGACAGAGGGTGTGTGTGTCTGCGTCTCTCTGTCTGTGTGCGTGTTGATTGTTTAGAGTTTTGCACCCGACGGCCGCTGAGTGCACAACTTTGTGTGTGTGTGTTCTGGGTTTTTTTAGGCACATTTTTGCAGAATTTTCTGTGTGTGTGTGTGTGTGTGTGTGTGTGCGTAGCAGCCAAAGAGTTAACTATCACTTAGCTCATTGCCTCGTCTCTGTTGCCTTTCCACCAAGGGCTCAACGCCGCGGGGCGACACAAAGGCAGCTGTCTTCCCCCCCCCCCCCCCCCCCCCCCCGGGCCAGGTCTCCTTTAAGGAGAGGAGAAGATGACGGATCACAGACACAAGGGAGCGAGCTGCAGAGGGAAGATGCTGCTGCTGCTGCTGCTGCAGCAGAGGAAGTTTAATGACGTGCACATCAAAGCGCGTAGGTTTGTTATCATTGTCATGAGACTTTTCATCAAGCTATCAAAAGGGTCTTTTAAAAAAGAGACCCGTAACCGGTACAGAAGATGAATGACTGACCATGTAGTCTGTGTTATGTCTTGAATAAAGTGAATGAAAATGAATTCATCACCTTTAAAAGTTGTTTTTTTCTTCTTTTGTTGCATATTTATTTCCCGCAAAATACGGTTCCCCAATGCAAAATACTTATGTATAGTGTAATTTGTGTGGGACTCCTTTCCTTGAAGGACTGAAATACAAGATCCAAAATCCCCAAAATCCATTAACTTGATCCCAGCTGCAGCAAACATCTGGTCCTCAGCTCTAAGGAGCACAAAAGAGAAACATGATTATTGTCTGAGTTTAACGGGTCATTTTCTTTTAAAATGAGAGACTCCTCTCTTTGCACCCACACACAGTCCTTTCAGCACTCACACATATGACACATATACATATATATATATATATATATTTTAAATTATATTTTACAGCAAAGGCAGAGAGGAGCTAATCAGAACAATGGCTCGATTAACTCACCGCTGACACACAGACGCACCCCGAGGCCACACACACACACACACACACACACACTTTTCTCAGCCCCACGTGTGTGTCCTGCTGTCAACATGACAGTAATCATGACGTCCAAACAACACACACACACACAAACCAGCGATGCCTGGATAGAAATACACAGATCCACAAGTACACAAAGACACAGAGTCACCTGTCGTCTGGATAATGTCTCTCTGTCACCTGAACATCTGGTCTCTGTAGGAGGCCCTGCAGAGAGTGTGTGTGTGTGTGTGTGTGTGTGAGAGAGGGAGATTTTGCTTCATTTTCACGTGAGAAAGCTGGTGCAACACATTAAACAACAGTTTAACCTTTGGATAAAATATCCAATTTTTTGCAGTTATTTTTGCCCAGAGGGGGATTGAGAATATAATCCATAGAATAACAAATATAATTTAACAAACTTTATTCGTGCAGCACCTTTTCAAAACAAGGGTTGTAAAATGATGTGAAATGAGAAAAGCACATTAAAGTACAGAGAATAAGAAATAACACAACAAGCAACTGCACTGTAAAAAACGTATTGCATTATTAAAATGCGCAATAGAGTTGTTTTAGTGAAACTAATGTTTTGAACATTTCTATTCGGTCCTCTGTCACAGCTCTCATGCAGCGGCAGACAGGTGTTGAACACACACAACACTTTACCTGCTCAGCACCAGACGACAGACACATTAAGTTAGAGACCATTTAGAAGCTAAAGATATTTCCCTCAGAAGTAGGTGGAGACCAAACCAGAGCTAAAAAGAAAGTTAATGTTCGACTTCAGAGGTGTCAGATATACAACTGTATTTAATCATTGATAATGAACTTTAAAGTGTAAAAAAACCCTGTTGTTTTCTCCCATAATACCAGCCTGTTATGATGCCCCCAAGGGGCCAAAAACGTCATGTCCTCTTAATACAAAGCTCGTCGTGAATGAAATTCAGCAGATTGTGTGGCTCAGATCGCATTATTTATTCACACATTGCTGCGCCGTTCAGAGGGGGGGTTGGTGGGGGGGGGGCCCGAAAAGGGCCGTCGCAGCCGGTGTCGCCGGGTTGATCAAAGGTCCCCGAACGCAACAAACTCATCACACCAGACAAACCTTTCGGGGATTACGTGTTGTTCGGCAAGATTTTCTTCGCGGTTCCACGTTGAAACGCAACGTCATCACCCGAAGAAAAATCACACGGCCGTACCAAAAAAGTACAACATCGACCAAAGCCGAAAGGGTGGAGATGGATGCGGATCCTCATGAAATGACCGTGAAGGGGTTTGTATTTGTCTTTCTTCTAAGCCTTTCTAAATATGATGATGATGATGATGATGATTGGACAGCGGACAGGAAGCGGCGGCGGACGTGAGGAGGAAGTCCCGGTTAAGAACAAGAGTGTTTTGGTTCTAAAACTGTGATGGAGATATGAGTTTATTGAGATTCAGATCAACCTGAGAGTGGAATCTCACGCTCGGACCTACAGACCCGGTGTGAGTCGGTGATTCACAAACAGTGTCTCGGTTTGTTCCCAACGGTGTGCCCTTGTGTTCATGCGAGTTATTTTTATTGTGTGTGCGTGTGTGTGCGTGCGTGTGTGTAACGGCAGACAGGCCGTCTGGATGTTGCTGAGAACTTCCAGAGCCTGAAAGCCGAGTGCCTGTCCCTCAACCACGCCGCCTCTGAAACACACTCAAGACAAGTTAATCCTCCAGAGCGCGGCTTTATCTGCACCCACCTACCAAATCCCCCCCACCTCCGCCCCCCCCCCCCCCCCCTGCTTCGTCCCTCCCCTCCAGCCGCGCTGTGATCGATCGCGTACTTTGCCAGCACTCGTTCGGCCCTCCATTTGTTTCCTCCGCGGTTGGTGAGCGCCTCCATTTCTCAAACTGTCCACATCCACTTCTCGCAGCACACGGCCCAATGTGTGTGTGTGTGTGTGTGTGAGGGGGGGGGGGGGGGGGGGGGTTGCCACGGTCAACTTTTGCTTCGCTTTTCCCATCTTGGGTTTTTTATTAAATTCGATGTTATGCTCACATGACAGGCGAGAGACCCGAGAAGCCGTCGATGTGCCGACAGCGTCCCGCGCCATCATTACGTACGTTACCCACGTAAATCACCAAGTCCAAAGGGGCAAATAAACCCCCAAAAACTTCACTCGGCAGGCCGCTAAATGTTTTGATTTCGAGGTTTTCGCTGCCATTTTGGATTTATGTCATTGTCTCTTTTTTTTCTCAAAAAAACCCGAAGTGATCAATAATAATAATAATGCGCAAACTGACGTATAGACGGATAGGAGCCCGCAATGAGTAATCATCCAGAGGAGTCGCCCCCTACTGGTCAGTAGAGAGAATGCACGGGTTTAGACAACCGAAGGTTACCGCCTGAAACCAGTATGATGTCCATAAATATCTAACTGCAAAGCACTTTATTGGTGGTACGATATAAGATCTTGTACAGCAGTAATAATTCAATCTAAAAAATATTTAACATTTTTTTTTGTGCCGGTGAATCTGGTAAATCACAGGGCTTTGTTTGCCTTTCACATCTCACATCAAACGTTTTGTGTGGGCCAAACCCTGAACAGTGTTGTTCACAAGGAGGATCAGCAGCTCGACCTTGGTGACCTTCACCGCCTTCTCAGGACATTGTGCACCAAAAAAAAGGATTAAACTTTTTTTTTTTTTTTTCTCACTTATTTTAGAGAGAGTCATGTATGCCGGTACTGAGAACAGGGCTCCAGACATTAAAACACAAATATTGAATATCTCGTGACCTCAGTTGGCGAACTGTGTTGACTCTCGACAGCCTCAACGGTCACAAACAACTGAAGATTGTATAATCCTCCAATTTCCATCTTTGTCTTGTCCCAGATCAGAGCCGCAACTTCAGCCGGAGATATTTTCTGTCCCACAAAATGCGGTCGTTTTGCGGCAAATTGAACCCTTTGTTGCATTAAAAACACCAAGTGTGTCCATGAAGACCTTTCAGCCCTGAAAAATGGACTCAGTTCCGGCAGATTTACCTTTTTCCCCCCCCCTTTTCCTCCATCGAAGAAAGATGGCTAGATTAGAGGCCGCGGCCCTCCGTGTCAGCTCTGGGCTGGTCCAAAAATAGGTCACATGACCCGTTGACCTATCCCCTTTTTCTGCAGAAAAAGCGCCGCCTGTCAGCGCAGATCCCGCTGGGCGTCCCGGGGGGGCCGCCCTCTCGCACGCCGTCTCAGATCTCGGATGCCTGAGGATTAAAGTGTGCGCTGAGAGGAAGATCTGTTTTGTTTCTCTAATGCGCTAAGTACTCGTGAGGAGTCAAGAATTCGCACATTCGGGGATGGAAACGCTGCGTTCGGTGCGTGGCGACATTCGTTGTGCGTCAAACACTGTGTTGCTTTTCATTAAACGGTGGTCCGACCGTATGAGTGGCCGGTGAGTCTGTCAGTAATAAATACAGTGAGGCTTAAGTGTGTGTAAACACGTCTGCAGTGCCAGACTGTGAAACGCTCTCCTGCGGATGGAGGCGGTTTGGGGAATATTGACCAGGTTTAGGGCCACGTATCTATCCGTCTCTCTGATGTTTCAAATGTCTGTGGAAAACCGATAATAAAACAAAAAAGGCTCAACCGCACTGAACCATGACGAGTTCCTGTTGGAGTCTGTTTCTGGCTTCAGGTTGATTTGTGTTAGATGTTGTGTAAAACTTGACAGCTGCTAATGTGTTTTTAATTCCTTGTGTTTTATTTGACAAAGCAGAAAAGAGTTGTCGTTTTGTTGATTTAAAATCATTTTAGAAGACTCTGCTGTTGCCACCGAGTAAAGTCGTATATAAGTAGAATATCGCTGTCACTTTTTCAGATGACCTTTTATTCTTTCCAATCCGCTCAAAATCCAGATTGTGATCGGTTGTTTTGCCTTCCGCTCTGCCTCAAAGAGGCTGCTGTTGTTCTTGCGAGTCAAAGTCAGCAGTTGGTCATGAACAAAAATCAGAAAATAAAGTGGTTTTCAATCGACTGACCTTTCTGACACTAATGACTTTTTTAAAGGGTGACAGCCATAACTCACAGTCGGGGAAAAACAAAAAAAACATTATTTTGTTGATAGTAAAAGGCCCAATTATCTCCACTGACCACCAGGGGGCGACTCCTCGTAGAAGTCCACAGTAAACACTGGTGTCAATCCCTGGTTTCAAGTCTTCTTCAAACCAGCATGAGGTTTATTTAGTATGCTGTGGTCCTTTTAGAGCAGGGCGTGCTTCAGGACGCCTGCGTGTGACGGCAGGTTCGCTGAAGGCTTTGAGCCGGCGGGCCGCAAACCAATGGGCGGCGTCCACGATGACAACGTCCACGGGGTCATTTGTTGTCCAACAATGGCGACTCGGCTGGAACTGGGATCAACCAATCCACCTTTTCTTAATTCACCCCCCCCCCCGCCGCCCCCCCCTCAACCTCCCAAAGGCTGTCAAGCCATCGGAGGCATTTATCGCGTTGTTGTGCGCAAAGTGCGCCGTCTTTTCTCCCCTCAAATCCTCCCAAAGCTCCCTTCTCTTTTCCAACCGGGCTTTAGGCCCACGGAGGTGCGCAGGCCAGTCCCCACAGGTGCAGCCCCGCAAAAGATGACAGCCTCTCCTCAGGGGGGGCTTAGCCTCCTCTTGTGTGGCTTTGAAGCCCTCAGCCCTCGGTGGATCGCCCCCCCCCCCCCCCCGTGGTTCGCGGGGCCACACCCTCAACAACACAGGTAGTGTTTTGGATCCGCGTAGAGACGAACGCCGAGGCGGGACGTGAAGCAATTGGCGGCCCTTTGAAGCCGGCGGGTCCCCCCTCCCTCTGCCCCCCCCCCCCCCCGCGGCCGTCGTCTGTCAACACTCAGGCGAGCGATCGCTCTCGCCGGCGAGGTGCGAACGCGGAGGTAAAAACCAGAGGGATCAAAGACGAAAACGGCTGTCGGGGGGGGGGGGGTATTGAGTCGTGGCTTGTCGGCGGCATTATCGCGCACTCAGCCCTCGCTCGCAGGTGAGATGCACTTGAGCGCTTAAGTTCTTTTTTGGAAGGAGAACGCAACCGCAAATTGTTCAGTTCCAAGCCCAGTAACACCAAATGGGATTTAAACAGAACTGGGGTGTTCCGGGAGACCTCCATTGGCTCCTCTTTTTTTTAATTCAAACTAACGATGTGGCGTACACAGGTTCCCCAAAAAGGTCCCAGCACTGCGACTTTCCAATAACAAATATCCCATTACAGCAAATTTGTCTCTTTTGTTTTCACATCAAAATGTCAAATCGAATTCATAATCTAGGGGCAAAGTTGTAAATCCGGTGGCAGGAGGATATCGTTGTCACATCGGTACAAAAATTGTTTGCTGATAAGTAGGTCGGCATCTCCGTGAATCAGTTGGAAGGTCCAAACCCCCCCCCCCCCCCCTCTCCCCCCCCCCCAGCTGGCCTCACTGTGCTTCACGGCGTGGCTTTAACTCACACTGCCGGGCCGGGTGGTCCGAGCCACGAGGAACACAGGAACACGGCACCTCCTCCTCCACTAAAAGAGCGACGCAAGCAAAACAAGCCGCCGGTGGCCGACGGCGTCCTGCTTCCCGCTGGGTGAATGAGCGAGGAAGGTGCGAGGGGGGGGGGGGGGGCGTCCGCGTCGTTGTGTTCCGCCGCGTGGTGTTTTGTTTAGGAAGAGAAAGCTCTCCCCCCCCCCCCCCCCCCCGTGTGATGCTTAAAGGGCAGTTCCCGCTTCGGGAGCTTTTGTCCCGACATTGACAGCTTCACATTCATCTAGAGCGAGACAACAAAAAAAACATGCACAACATCCTGTTCAGTGAGGAGGGACCACAGCGGGTCGACGTGAAAGCTGAATCCTTGAGGTGGATACAGATGTTCGAGGGTTAAAAAATTCTAAGATAGATGAGAAGTCCAATGATGTCCTTTGGTAACTTTATGTCTGCTTAACGTGTTGTGGGCGTGTCGGGGACCCTTTTCGTGTATTTTTCCTTCACCTCGGCCCCCTGTTTTTGAGACCAATAAAGAGTTTGAGCAAAAAGTGGGACACACAACGAACTCGACATGTTACATTTCAAATGAAGCCCCCCCCCCCCCCCCGAAAGTGTGTTTGTATTATTTTTTTGAGGAATGTCTCTGTGTGTGGCAGAGGGGTATCGAGCCGCGTCAAGAATGCTAACAGACCGCTGGGCTTTATTTCGGGTCTGGCTCCGGCTCTTATCTGCCCCCCCACCCCCTCACCCCCCACTCCCCCCCCCCCCCTCCTCTGCGCTCGAAGGCCTCGTCCTCCCGTGTCGACCAATCACGGCCCCCGGTTTTGAAGCAGACCGAACGTAGACAATAATACTACATTCGGAAGATGAGAAAGTGAAAGTTTCTTTCAGCTTCTGGAAATATTACAAGACGCGCAAGTTCATAAATATGTTTGATGAAGAGCAGCTTGCAGACTGAATTTCTACTAAAATGGAGTAAAATCTAAGTTTTCTTCTACAAATTTGGACCCAGTGGTGCAAATTTGCAACTAAAGCGGAATGTCGGTGGAATAGTGTTTTTAACGGAAAGTTACGCCGTGAAGCCAAACCTCCTTTTCATTCTCCTAACCAGCAGAAATGATGAAATTGATGACATCATCAGATGGGGGGGGGGGGAGGGGGTTCGAGCTAATCTGCTCTTGTTGTTGGTCAGCGGCAGCGTGACGCGTTGCCTCAGACTTGGAGCCGCAGGGCTGCTCGGCTGCTTAGGATCTGACTCTGCGGGGCCGCTGCAGTGTTTATGGAGCCGGGACTGGAGATTAGCGCAACTACACACACACACACTCACACACACACACACACACACACACACTCTTTCTGCCTCTGGGTTTCCACTCTGAGACTCCTCATGAACACTCGCTGCACGCCTCCTCCTTTCTTTTTTTTCAGGGGGTCCCCTTATCGTGGGGCCTGGAGACTGGAGCGGTGACATTATCTACACATGTGGGGAGGATGTGTGTGTGTGTGTGTGTGTTTGTGTGTGTGTGTGTGTGTGAGAGAGAGAAACAGAAAGAAGGATTGAAGTGCCAGCGGCTCATTTGAAAAGGGTCACAGCGTCAGATACGGCTGTCGCCAGCGCCGTCATACCTTGGAAACCCCGACGCAGGCCGACAAGGCGCCGCGGCGCGCTGCCGAAACGTGACGTGACTTATTCGTACAATGTTTGGCGTGAAAAAACGAATTCTCCAAAAATGCATTTATGTCAAAGACATGAATGTGGAAGTAGAGCTCCACTGGACGGGTGTACACGGCACAATGACAGTACACAACCACCAGTGTGTGTGTGTGTGTGTGTGTGTGTGTGATAACACACAGGGTGATGGCGCCATGTTGATCCTTCTCTCGGCTCCCATGCTGTCCACATCCTTTAATGAGTGTGATACGGCTGATTGTTTATTGATTATTTTTACTAATTTTACACACCAAAAGCATGCATATTAGATGTTGTACATGTACATATATAATAATACACAAACCAACATATGTTTTATAATATATAGTATAATAATCATAATAGTATATTATAATAATATCTGCAACTGCATTTCATTAATTAATTTAGAGTTCACTAGCGTCACAATTCAGACATAAATTGAGAAAACACAACAACAAATGAACTGGACAAAACAAAATAGTGAACAACCTTTGCTCAACCCCAAATCTCCCAAAGCTATTGGAGCCTTAATGTGTCTGAAAATGACTTTGTTTAACTTTAGACGTTATAAATGACAGTTACAGAATACGCTCGGATGAAAGAAATGTCGACCTCATTGAACCTGGAACCTTTTTTACCAAAAAGGGAAAAATCTGACAGAGAAACGTGAAATGATTTCAAACACGTCGTATCTTCTCGTTTTAAACAGTTCTTTTTGGGGTTTTATCATATGTTTAAACTGTCTTATGATGTCGCCCTGCCAACATTTGTGTCATTTGTCATTTCCTTCTTTCTTTTGTGGCTGCTAGACGGACTGCGTGTGCGTATCTAATCAAAGGAGCCTATCTGTAAGTGTGTGTGTGTGTGTGTGCGTGTTGTCTCCAGAGCATTCTGATACTATTGTTAGTGAAATCTAATCTGTGTGTTGTATTGGGTTGGGGTCGGAGGGGTTTAGGTACCAGGGTTGTGTGTGTGTGTGTGTGTGTGTGCGATGTCGGCGTGGAGGACATTGTGCTGAGCTCGGGTCTTCAGCAGCCTCTTTCTCCATTAATGCTCCATTAGCCAAATTAGAGTCCTAATTGGGGAGGCGAGGAGAGCTCTGCCCTCTTAAAGGCAGTGTGTATTTGCGTGTGTGTGTTTGTGTGTGTTTGTGCGTGTGTGTTTGTGTGTGTTTGTGTGTGTTTGTGCGTGTGTGTTGGAAAATTTACTGTAAATTGCAGACATTTAAAAGGACGTTTCGTTTTCGAGCAGCGGGGCTCTTATCGGCGCGCCCCCCCCCCCCCCCCCCCCGCGAACCCACGAAGGCGCAACGCCGCACGAGAGGGCGCCGGGGCCGTGCGCCAAATATAGGACGGAATCAAAGCGCCCCGACGACAGTCGCTTGATGCTAATGGCGCCGCGCCTCGCCGTTAAAGGGCCCGGCGGTGGGGCCAATTCGATTAGCGGGTCATTAGCTAATTAGCTAGCCGCTTGCAGGGGGGTTCGTGGTCCGCCGAGGCCTGAGCGGTGAAGGGGGCGAACTGGAGGAGACGCAAGGTGGCGGGAATGTTTATTCAGAGGTTAGATAAGGATAAGGAGATTAGCTCGAGTTTGCCAGAGACGGGGAGACATACGCGAGCGAGCGAGCGAGCCCATTCTTAAAATTGCACACATTTCGGGAAATATCAGGTTTGAAGGTGAACCGAAGTTACGGCATCGTGGATGCACGTAGAGGCGGCTGCAGGGCATGTTTACAGTAGAAGGCACATGTAATTGATACTATTAAATATTATCATCAAATCACCTCCTTTTCAATGCACAAACCTTTGAGTTGAGTGAAATAAAACAACTTGTTTTTTTCAATTTCCAGTGAATCTTTTTTTCCCACATTTCAAAGCCTGCAGTGCCGCTGATAGAAGTCAGAGCAAATTTTTTTTTAATTTACAGAAAAAAACAAAAGTTGGTTCATCCATCATGATACTGTACACTTTTTATTTAATTTTGACATTTTCAAAATTTTGGTAACATCGAATTCTAAACCTTTGTTTTTTTTTCCACTGTGGAGTTTTTTTTTTTTGAATTGCGTCAGACCCAAGAGAACAAGAAGATACTTTGGCTTTCTAATTAACGCATCCTTGTGTATACATCATATGTTGTTGCTATGTGTGTGTGGGTGGGTGTGCTGATAAGAACAGTAAAGATGTGAAATTTCCCAGACCCCCCCACCCCCCCTCCCAGCCGACCCTCTTCGCTGAAAGTGCTCTAAAGTAGTTTGGCAGAAACAGCGGCCGTGTGATAAACTGTAAATGACTGGGAGTTAGCTTAACCTAATCCCCTCTTGTAGAGAGGCCTGCAGGTCGCCCCGGCAACCCGACAGGTCCGCGTGCCTCGAGATCTCCACACCTCCCTCCGCACTTATCCAAGACTCGTATATCACGCAGGTCTCCCGAAGCACACCCCCCTCCCCCCCCCCCCCCCCCCCCCCCCAAAATGAACGCTCCCACGGACAGAAGTGACGGCTGGGAGGGTGGGAGGGAATAACAAGGGGCGGTTAAAGCTGCAGTAGCAACGTTAACAACATCTTAGTCAAAGTAGTGGTATAAATAGTGTTCATTTCCGCACCACGTAACAGACTTAGAAACCAGGAGGAAACACAACCAGAGAGCGTGGAGTGTTGTTGTTGTTGTTGTTGCCTCCTCCGCGTGGACCCTCGTCACCTCACCGAGCTGATGGATCACGGGCCTCGTCTGCTACGACGACAGAGCAGCATCCAGCTGTTGTGCTGCAGGAGGAGCAAATTAGCAGATCGAAATAAACCATGTTCAAAGTTTAGCATTTCATGTTCAGTCTGTAGATGTTGTGAGGAACACTTTTTTTCTGTAATATCTATTTGTCCAGTGCAGCTCCACCAGTTTTCGATTGCCGTGTTATATAGGGAACAGAAGGAAGCTTATGCACACCTAATCGCTGGTACCCAAGAGGCTCATGGGTTATTATCCACGGGCACATCTGCCCCTTCGCTCCTCAGGAAGCGTCGATCAATATTTATAGGGGCGGCGTGATGAATTGTCACGTGACGGTGAGGATGAGCACGTCCGACATTCCGATCACAACGACTTTCCCCCGGAAAACCTTCGGCTTATTCTTCTTTTTTTTGAAGATGTGTGTCCCATGAACGGAACGAAACGTTTCAGCTTTTTTACAACCAACGATCTTGCGTCTCTCGACTCACGGCCGCGCTTTGCCCTTGGCCCCCCCCGGGGGGGCCCCCGTCCCCTGGAACCCCCGGGAGGAGAACCGGGGGCCCCTCGGTGAGTAACCGCGTTACCCAGCCTCTAATTCGTAAGTTAATAGAAGTTGTCCTGGATGAGGGCAAAAAACATATGGTGTGGGATGGAGGGGGGGTGGGGGGGGTGGGGGGGGGGGGCTCTCCACTTCAATCCTGGTAAACGGGGACAAACCGGATTAAGTCGGAGGTAGCGGGTCGGGCCGAGGGCGAGCTCGTCTGTGGACTTTCAACAGCCCTGAGAGAGGATGCTGCCAAAGAGGCGAGCAAGAACGAGTCCAACTCTCTTCAGCCTGGACTCGCGGCAGCAGTTCATTCCCTTCGGGGAGAGGGAGGGGGGGGGGGGGGGGGGGATTCTGTCATTTATTCCTATTAGCGCTTGAAGGTGGCAGTTCAACTAAATCAGGTGACTTAAATAAGGCGCCCGATACGTAAATTAAACCCGGGATGCGCCCCCCCGGGGTGAGATGGCGACCTCCGGTGCAGAGCGCCGTTCGACCTCTTCGAGGAACGCTTTGAACCATCGAAAACCAAACCAGACGAAGAAGAAGGAGTTCCGCCCCCTGATGCTCGGTAGAGATCCTCCAGGTTTTGAGAACTTTTACAACTGCTTTGGGTTTAGCAGTCAGGTGGAAACTAAAAACCTGAATAAACTATAAAAAATAAAAATAAAGCTTTCTTTGGGCGCAGAGCAATTTGCACCCTGATGAGGTGACCGTCGGGACGTAAGACATAGTTTTACTGAAGAAGAAACCAAACAAATAATAAATAAAAGCAAAAAGCTTCTAGAAAGTAAACACACATTTCTTCTCATTTTCTTAACGAAGTTCATATGAAGAGGAATGTCTCCTCTCTCCTTCCGGCTGCGGTACAGTTATAGCAAACATTTCACTTCAGGGGCTTGTAATTGAATGACTCCATCCCTGTAAAAGCCGCCGTACGTTTATTATCTTCTCAGGGCCCCATTTGTGTGGAGTGGCACTTAGGAGCAGGACAGTCGGAGAGAAACTAATCTCATATTTGGATTTTCTTAGTCATCAGATTCGCCAATGTCACTGCTGCTGCTGCTGCTGCTGCCCATCGCGGTGTGGTGATGATGATGGGTCCGCCGTGACCTCCTGACTGATGAGTCTGTGTGTGTGTGTGTGTGTGTGTGTGTGTGTGTGTGTGTGTGTGTGTGTGTGTGTGTTTGTGTGAGTGTATCCCTGTGCTTCAGTATTGGCAAGCGCTGCCTCATCAATGAGGTCAGTATCGGGTGTGTGCGTGGCGACGCTGTCAGTGTGCGAGGTCATTTAGCACATTCTCAGCAGGGTTTTGGGGGGCGGCGGGGGGTGGAGATGTTTAAAGGGGGGGGGGGGGGGTTGAATAAGGATGAGATTGATGGACTGCCAGGAGGAATTATTTTCCCCCGCTGATCAATGTCGCCCAGTTAAAACCTTGTGATTTCATTAGGCCCGACCACTCAGCTGATCTCCCTCGTTGATTCCACGTTAAAGACATGCGACGGGAAAAAAAAAACGCTTTTCCTGAAGTTATATACATAATAATGGTGCAAATAGATTCTTGGTACATTTATTGACAACAGAATAAATCTGTAAAACTGAAGGATGATTCTGGTCCGTTTGTCAGTCAACGAATCTTTAACTGCGACGCGCTACAAAAAAGTCTGACAAGGCAAAAACACACATCAGAATGTAATATTTATAGTATAATTGAACAGGTGTAAGGGGCTGAGGGGGTAGAATAGTGGAGGGAGTATCTCTTCCATCGGGGGGGGGAAGTGAGATCAGGTGTCCCAGGAGGAGACGAGGTCCAGGTGTGTCCCAGGAGACACACCTGGACCTCGGGTAGCCGTGAGGAAGAGACGCGTTGGGAGAGGAGCAGTGTTGTTTTTGTTTCTTTATATCCATACAACTTTTTGACAGATTGGCCATTTATCTTATCCCCAGAGGATGAACCACAAAGAGTTTAATGAATTTTAATCCCACGCCTCCATTTATGGCATTTTTGAATTGATCGGGCTGATTGCTATTGGATATTTGTATCAAATATCAGCACGCTGGCCATGTTACCCAAGCAACAACTTTGCACCATTATTAGCAATTGAGCTGGAAGCACCAATATGGCGGCGCTATGGAGAGAAGCAGAAGCAGTTGCATGCTGGGACTTTAGTGGAAAGTGCCTGCGTTATCTCTTCTTGCCCTGCAGGGGGCGACCCCTTTGGTTGCAAAAAGAAGTCCGCTTCTATGGAAGTCCATGGGAAAATGTCATATACAATGCGAGTTCATGGTCTCAATCCTCCGTTGACCAGCGTGACGTTTATTTAGTGAACGACGGTCCGTTTGGGTCAAATGGACCAAAAAGCGAGGTGTCTTTTAGGGCGGGGCTTCCTGCGATTGACAGGTCGCCAGAAAAAAAAAAGCGACTGGGCGGGGGCAGTTTGGACACAGAATGGTCTCTGAGACGCACAGGCACGGTGACGGCAAATGTCACATCCAGATGTTTCGTGGTGGTAGCAGACAAAGCTGCGCCCACCACATTTTGGCTGCCAACTCTTCTGCTCTGGGGGGGGGGGGGGGGGTGAAAACTGTCAGAGGGCGACGCTAGACGATGGGTGTCAGACTAAATAAACGCCGGGGGCGGGGGGGGGGGCAGCCAGGCTTCTTCTTTTTTTCTTCGGTGTTAACAGTTTGACTGCAGAGCCGGCCCGTCCTTCACAATAAAACAGAGGGGGGGGGGAGGGGGGGGGCCCAGAGACGAGCTGAGGGCGCGCCAGCTCCCACAGGCTGACGGATTTAACAGGTAAAAATATACATTTTGGGGTAAAGAAACAGACGGGTTGTGTGGATGTTGTGGGTGGATTCGGGCAGGCGACCCGACAACACTCCCAGTGAAAAGGGCTCACGTGGGATCCAGCGAGTATTGATCTTCTAACATGGGATTATACAGTCTGGCTCTTTAATTCCCTCACAGAATAGATAGACTGACTTTGGCTCTATACATATCTGGATCGATGCAAATCTGCTTTCGCCCCCAGCGGTTCAATTTTAAGCGAATTCCATTAGCCATAAGTAAAAGTTTTCTTGGGTAATGTGATTAGAGAGAAGGGTTCAAAGGGGGGGGGGGGGGCACGCTCCTCTCCGATGGAGTCTCTCTGCAAGCGGTGAAACGTTTCTATTCTTCTTCCCTTCTCCTCTTCTTCTCCTCTTCTCGCTCTCACTTTTTTCTTTTCATCTTACCTGTGTCGGTGGACGAGGACGTGTCACCAACGCTGTAAAAACAGCTGTCATTTTCATGATGGGTTCGTTTGTAACTGTTTTTGTAACAAATAAATTTGGTCTCAACACTCCTTAAAAGAAACCTTAACCGTGTTGTGAGGGCAGGTCCAGCTTCTCCAATGTGTCACAGAACCTGCTCTAAAGTCTCTTACCACCTCTTCATTCGTACTATTTGTGTGTATTCCGGTTATAGCTGTGACATGTGCCTATAATTTTTCTCATTTGTGTCTATGTGCTGATGTTGGGGAATATTAGACTAAATACAAAATGTAAACCGCCCCAAAGTGGGGCTTTTTCAGACAGATTTTTGTCCCCCCTCGTATTGTCAGGCCAGAACGGTCCGATTTCTAATGATACATTAAAGCTGAGCTCCACGGGACATCTGTGTAATCCGGTTACACACACACACACACACACACACCCACACACACACAGTGGATGAGACAGTAACCGATGTGGTGGATGAGACAACTGACGTCCACTGATTGGACTTTAATGCATCTGAGAGAAGAGAACAAGACAACAAAACACCACAAACGATTCCCGTCATTGTCCCCAAGCTTTGGAAAATTCAATCACGACGACACAACTGGTCTCGTGGCCGCGACCCTTCACCGCCAACGACAGCGCCGCTAATGTCAGAACAACGACTCCCTTTTTCCACTCTCGTCCCTAACGTGATTTTCCCTTTTCTTTTACAGTAATTTGTTTTTTGTTTAGTTTTTTTTTTTTTCTCGTACAGATCGCGGGGGTGTCTTTGTTGAGTTGACTGGGGGGGGGGGGGGGGGGGGGAGGAGAGGTCAGCCGTCTGTCGGCCGCCGGCTTTGTTCTGGACGCCCACCCCACCACCCCCCCCTCCCCGACGGGTCGGTCTGAGCCTCCGATTGTGTCGCTTTTGCTCCTGCTGTTAAAATTCTGTCAATTACAGGGGAGACGTGACTTTACGTCTCCATGGGGGTCGGCCATGTCCGTGGGCGGCGAGGACGCCGATTAGCATTGGTATGCTAACGTCTTTAAGCCTGGGTGAGGACGCTGTTGGGTTGGTCATTTGTAAGTGTGCGTATTTAATTATTCAATTCTTTCAGATGATTTAATTCTCTTATTCAGCTCCTATTCTTTTTATTTCAAACACGGCGTCGCTCAAACACACACACACACAAACACACACTTTAGTGTCTCTGTGAAGACACACATTAACGTAATGGGTTCCGTGGCCACCGACCCAAATCTTCATGACTAGATGCCTGACCGTAAACCCTTACAGGAACTTTAATCTGGACCGAATTCTGACCCGAAACCTTAAACAGTCCTTCGAAGTCCCAAAGTGGGGGCCGGCCTAAATGTCCTCACAAAGTTAGCCGTGCTAGTACACAAACACACACATTCTTTGATATGAGTTACTAATGACCACAGATCAACAACTGTAATAAGGTTACAACAGATATAATTACAACAACCAATTCTTTCTATATAGTGTTACTTATACTTTAGTTTTGGAGCCAAATATTGTACTTTATAATCTGTTACACTCATTTAACATTAATGCAACATTAATGTTATGAACGTCAAATATTATAAAATGGGCCGTTTGGCTCAACTTTTTAGTGTTTTAAGCACTTTAGTACCTGCAAAATGTTTAGTGGATGACTTTCACTTAAAAAGTACAGTTTTGTACAGCATGGCGTTGCTAATTTGACTTATTAATATGCAATTAAAATAAAAAAAAAAGTGAGATTTTTCTCCCCCCGACTCGCTGATTAGCTTCGGCCTCCGGGCCATGTGGGTCGAACCTGTGAACTCTTCCTCGTGGCACCGCTCCGTTCTCTCAGCTCTGCAGCACAAACCCCCCCCCCCGTCCAACAAGCTGCTGACAGCGCGCTGAATCAGGGGCAGAAGCAAAGGAAAAAGCGAGGGAGACTGGTTTTAACTGTGCCCCTCGTCATTAGCCTCAACGTAATCAAATCATTTTACTCATTCAGAAGTTCTCTGGGGCCCCCCCCCGGCCCCCGGGATGACGGATGCTGTCGAGGAAGGCTTCCCTCTCCCCTCTTCTGTCACTTAACGGCTTTTAATTGTTCGTCTCTTGTCTCCAAACGCTTGGAAAAGTATGTCAGCAGCTCTCGTAAAGACGGGAAAAAACGGCAGGATTTAGACGCTCACTGCAGGTGAAACTTGAGAAGCAGCAGTTTGCTAAAGACAATCCTTCATTTTTTTTTGGGTAATGTTTGTAATTATTTTTCACTTTGTGTCTTCATGTTTTATACGTAATCTTTATTCTTCTCTTCTTGATTTGCACCTTTTTAAAGTCTTATAAAGGCGTATAAACTCTTTCTGTTTCACGTCATTGTAGATTAAAGAAAAGCCTCCAGGTGAAAGAAAGAAAGTGAGATTAAATAAGTGCGTCTTGCAGCTTCTTCGCGACCTCGGTGGAGATCTCTCCTCCTCTCACTCTTTGCAGGACCTTTTGTCTTCACGTAGTTTGAGGTCAGGGTGCTTTTCGAGCTGTTGTCCCCCCCTGGAGGTCAGTGGAGGTACAACAGAGTGTATGATGTCTTGTTAAATTAAAGATGAAGAGAAAAACACGAGTAGTCCATCTAACACTAAATGCTAAAGTGATCCAACAGCACAACTAGTGGATATTTAGACAAAAAAGACATATAAGTCAGTAAATAAGATTTTAAAACAAAGTATACCAGGTGTTCTCCGAGTGAGGTCAATGACGGTGTGGTACCGCTCAACCTAAGCTCCGGATACATCAAAAAAAATACAATCCGTTGTGTTTGAAATGACAAATTTGTCGAAAACAAACTGTGTTATTTTGTAGACGTGTGGCTCATGAATTTCCCCAAATAATAATAAAAAAAAAAAAAGCTCAAGGAGAATTGTACCTTTGCTCCAAATAAGGCCGTCACTATTCCGACAGAGACGTTACATAAGTCCAGTGTGTGTGTGTGTGTGTGTGTGTGTGGGGCCGTGTGTGTCTCTGTGTTGCCTCCGTCCAGCTGATTCCGTTTGTTTGTGTTGGGGCCCGATTCGCTCAGTGACAGACGTGCGCAGCTCTTTAACGCCTCCCCCCTCCCCCCCCCCTCGAACGATCTTGGCCTCTGAGAGGAATATTGTTCCCTGGAACTTTTAGACTTTTAGTTCCCATGAATCCGACCCTGTGTGTCTCAAGCTGGCAGCAGAAGAGCTGCCCGCCATCAATTCATCGACACCTCCAGCCGCCATGTTTCACATGTGGTGCGTCGTCCAAGTGTGTGTGTGTGTGTGTGTGTGTGTGTGCGTGTGCGTGTCTCTGTGCTGACACACAGCTCTTTCGTCGTTTTTCTTGCTTTAAAAAAAAAAGGGGGAATAAAGACAAATAATATCTTATTTTCAAAAGCTTTTTGCAGACTCAGTGATGAACTGATGAAGCGACACATCGTTTGTTTCACCGGGCCACAAGTCAGCAGATTCTTCGCCGCCGTGCTTTTGTAATCTTCCCCCCCCCCCCGAACGACTTAGAAGTCCCCCTCATCATTTATTTAGAACCAGCTAAAAGCCAGTGATGGCAGCCGTTGATTTTCAGCCCATTTCCCAGATTAGAATCCAAACCAATCAAGGAGAGCCGGGGTTCGCATTTTATAAAAAATAAAGCCCGAAACTTTATCTGCTTGATTTGTTGCAATTTTCTCTGAATTCATTGCTAATGTCACGGTCAACCCAATTAGGATCCCATTTGTGTTACAGCGTACAGCGGTAGACGTCAATTATTCTCTCAAAATGCCTTTAATTTATTCATTAAATTGTCCCAATTATGCTGCAAAAGACCAGTGGCTGCTAAGAAATTAATTGTGGGCAGACAATGAATTATTTATCCGTGTTTGTGCCAAGAATAAAACAAACGAGTCTGGTATCTTTTTGCAGCTCAGTGATGTGTTTAAATCACAGGTGATGATTAATTAAAGTGAAGCTAGGACTGTTCAAACTCATTTTTAAATTGAAGTGTATTTCATTCATATTATACACATCAAATACTATTTAAAGATCACTAAGTTGAAAAAACGTTTATTATTCTAAATAATGCATCAAAATAATTATATTTTTGTGTCAGATGAAGGTCAGAGGACACATAAATGCGTCACTGATGGATAGGACCACATGATTGATCGTTTTGAATTTAACATTTTACCAGAGTGTACAAAGATTGATAGAAAGTTGTTCAAACTTAAATTTGCTCATTTTAATGGAACAAACGCAGTGAGTTTAAGGCGATGAAGCAGACTTTTTGTTATTTCTATTGTTCTTTATCACCAGGAGCATGTTGCATGTACAGCTATTCATCATCCATGTGAATATGTTCAAACTGCCCTCAGTGCGTTGCGGCGATGATTTGTCAAGTTGCCCTTTAAGCAAAGATGGGGAGTCAATGGGGTTAATCATTTCTCACACTGGCTCCTGCGCCACACATCTCTCTTCGTTAGGACCTCGGGCCATCCGTCACACCCCGCCCCTCCCCCACTACCCCCACCCACCCACCCACCCCAAATTCCCTGAAATTGCCCGACAGTTGCTCAGCCTCACCGTCCGCTTCCACTCAAAACAATCATCAGAGAAGATAAATATGCACAGCCAATGCACGGCTCTCCATTCCGGGAACGCCCGCCATCCGTCCGTCCGCCGGGCCTCGTGTCTTCCTGGACGGGGGGGGGGGGGGGGGGGGGGCGGGGACGCAGCTGCTCGTCAGGGCGCCTCGTGCCTCCGTCCTGTCAGTATCGGCAGGCAAAACTAAATAAAGATGTTTACTGACAGCCTAATGAACGGAGGGGGCCCTGGTGATTTAACCCTGATGAATGGGCCGCCCAGGTGTTTTCGGTAACGACAATAAGCACTGCAAGCCGCAGGCCCACCGATACTGCCATAATGCATTATTAGGCCATTAGAGGCAGGCCCGAGAGAGACCACTTATGCACTGGACTATCAATAATGCGGTGTCCCACGTCCACATTTGGGCCAGGGGAATTAGTCATACTGATATTCTATTTAATAAAAAAATCACAGGAAGACGCATAAAGAATCTCATTACATTTTAACAGGGTTACAGTAACCCAGGAGGACTGCGAGTTTAATTTTCATAAGAGCATCCATTCCTCAATTATGTCAAGCAGAGAAAATGTAAATGGCAAATGGAATCCTAACAATATCTAACCAGCAGCGCATTGGCAGCAGAGAGCGAGGGACCGTGTGCGTGTGTGTGTGTGTGTGTGTGTGTGTGTGTGTGTGTTTGTGTGTGTGTGTGTGTGTGTCTGTGTCTGCATAGTTTCGGATCATGCAAAAGAACAAGAGAGAGAAGCCCACAATTTGTCAGTTGTGTGTACGTCTGCGTGCGTGTGTGTATGTGTGTGTATGTGTGTGTATGTGTGTGTGTGCGTGTGCGTGTGTGTGTGTGTTAACCCACTCCCGGCCGGCTGCAGCAAGGTGTGAGACCTCAGCAGAGTGAACTCAAACTATTTTAAATGCAAGCCGAGCCTTGCTAGCAAAACTCCTGGATTATATGTGTATTATATAAAGAATCAAACGTCTTTTTGAGGGAGGGAGGGGGGGTCGGGGGGGGGGGGGGGGGTTCTAGAAGAGAAAGAAAAATAGCTCCTGCCCAGGACTGATATTTACTTGAGTTGAAGAGATTACTGACTACGTACAGACATTACTAAAAGCTAAGGACGGACACGACGGGTATTGATTATCTCGCTCGAGTGAAAATAATAAATAATAATAATATATCTGTAAAACAGTCAAAGCCCAGGATTAAAAACCGTTTTCACTGGAGATATCACCTCGGCTAAGACCGAGCGCACGTGTCGAGTTCTGCGAGAGAAGACGAGCCAAACGTCAATCGTCGGCTCACAAACACAAACGCACACACGTGAGCAAACAAACCCAGAAGTGGATCCGTGCATTCTGCTCGGATACGGATCGCTGAAAGGTGTCGCTCCGCAACCCCCCCCCCCCCCCCCCCCCGTCTCTCTCCCTAAAACACGCGGAGCTCACACAGGGTCGGTACAGTGGCCCCTGCGATAATAAACTGCTAATTGAAGGACTGTAGTGAGCAGAGAGGTGTTAGCGGGGCGTCCGGCCGCTGAAAGATCAGCGCGCAGCGCGCCAGGCGGGTCGAGGCGCTGAAAGAGCCCATTACACCTCGCCTCAGTACCTGGACCCCCGTGCTGATGAACGCGTACACACAAACACACACGCACACACAAAGACACGCACACACACGGCCTCTCTGTGTAGTGTACATGCACCTGACCTAGCGTGATGGACGAAAGTGAACTATGGGACATATGTTTTACTGATGTTTATCCAGTAAACCCAGATCAGCACCAGGAAGCAAATTCCGCCTCAAAAGGGGGCCTTCAACACGTGTTCCTTCCAGTCACCAGTAGGGGGCGACTCACAAACTTCTCGGGCTAGTCGGTCTCTCGCTCCGCCCCTCCCCGGGTTGTTCTTCATATGTGATCATTCGACGTGATTTACAACGTGTAAAAACGTTCCTCCCTTACATTTTTTCATTTGCACCCATTGCTTGTAGATCCGGGTCCGGTTAGACCAGGAAGGGGGGGGGGCCTAAACATACGCGGCATCGATAAGCAATCATCAATCATCATTATTATTGGATACAGGCGATGAAGTCAAAGCGTTTGAGAAGTCGCTCTTAACGACACGAAGACACAGTGGGTCAGAGTTTCGGAACATTTCTTTTCTCTTCTCTTCCCCCCCACCCCCCCCCCCTCTCTCCTCCCCAGGTCGCCCTTCGTCTCACCCCCCTCTGAGAGCGAAGTGAGGGGCCCCACGAGAAACAGCCCCTTATGCGGCATGCGTGAAGCCATGCAGAACGCTCATAATCTTTTAATACTTGCACAGGCAGGAAAGATTAAACCGCCGGGGTGTTGACAAATGACAGAAGAACCTCGGCGAGTGTGTGAGACTCACACACTCACACACACACACATAGATGTGCACACACACACACTGGCTGTATAAGTATAGGACCGAAGGGTCGGGGACTCTTAATCAATGCAACAGGCTTTCCAGATTGCTTTACCAATACTTGATCAGGTTCGAATGTAGCAGTAAGAGGATTAGTCAAGAATCTCTGTGGTAATGAGAGAGAAGGGGGGGAGAGAGGAAGAGGAAGAGAGAGAGGAAGAGGGTTGCTTCATTCCATTGTAATCAAGTGCAGTGTCATGAAAGTGGGTTTACATATTTGCACAAATGTTGCACACTTGTCTTTGCACTGCTGCAGTTTTACAAAGTACATTTTAAATACATTTTACTACTTGTAAACTCTGCTAGTAGTTTTTATTAAAAAAAGTGAAATGACCACAACGTCTACACAGTGCCAATAGAAAGACAATTACCATCTGGTAGATATTTTGTGGTTATATAAAATGATTATTTGAACTGACCAAGTGAGATTGTTTAAAGCCTTTGTGTTGACCAGAGTTTCATTTATTTTCCTTGGATTAAACCAATGAAGTCCCCTTGATCTGACCTGTTATCATAAGGACAGCCATATAACATATAAAGTGATTAAGGATCTCCAGATGTAGCACAACTCTTTGCACAACAGATTTCCCCTAAATAAATCGGCATATATCTTATTTAACAATGGCACCCGAATGAAACTTTGAATGATTCAAATGAATTAACAAAGGAATTGAATTAGGAAACCTCTGACACGGCTCATCGTGTCTCACTCACACACAAACACGACGTCTGTCTTCCCTTTGCTCCATATGTTGGGCAGAAAGCCCCTCATTGCTAACAAGAAGGTCTCAGCTGGGCAACTCTGAAGGTTACTGGCGGGTGTTTGACGGTACTTCTGTATGTGTGTGTGTGTGTGTGTGTGTGTGTGTGTGTGCGTGTGTGTGTGGGTTGTGAGGTTGCTGAGGGAGAGCAGGGCCCCTCTGGCATTGTGTAGGGTCTGAAAAGGAGGTCACTGATTTGTGGCTAATGATATTACGTGGACCCTACTCAGGGCTGGTTAGGTCTGCATTTACGCGTGTGTGTCTGCGTGGCCATATATGTGTGTGTGTGTGTGTGTGCGCCCTTGTATATCTATCATTGGGAGGCCACACGACAAAACACATTTTCTCCAATGCTCACTTTATCAGAGGCCTGTGTAAGGGTTTACATTTTATTTAAGGGTTAAAATAAGGGTAGTGTTGGTTAACATTAACGTTAGGGGCCGCTGAAGGCTTTGTGTTATTTTCATTCAGCGATTGGAGCTGTACCCACGATAAATAATGCCCTAAAATCTATAGCTATCCGACGACACCGTAGTATTCCTTGTGTGTAAGATGAAGATACGGTAGTGTGTGTGTGTGTGTGCGTTCGTGTATGCATGGGGGAGAGTTCAAAGTGACCCAAAGGAGGAGAGTTACCGCACCTCCATCTACCAGCAGCGCTAGCACGCAGCTAGCCTCGGTAGCTAAAACCGCGTGCGTCTCCCCCTCGGCGGCTGCTAATCCTCCTCGCGTGTTCACCCGCCCGACTCGTTGCTGCTCTGCTTTTCGTTCGTCTGCACAGCGAGCGCCGTCACATGACTGCATGGCCTGCACATCGGCCTAATCACACGGAAAGCAACGATCAGAGGGCAGGAAATCGCAGCACAGGGCCAAAGGAAACAATCTTTCTGCGCCGAGTTAAGCCAATCATGTCCTCTCTCTCAACTCGCCGGCTCGGGCCTCTCGCTTGCCCTCCGACTCTCTCCTCTTCATCTTTGTTTGTACTGAAGTGAAAGACTTAACGGACACATCATCAGTCCTAAAATGCATTCCCACTTCAGGGCTAAGTGTTTTCTTTAAATGTTTGTCTGCTTGGATATGTCTGCGCATTGATATGTTGAAGATTAGCTATGCACACGTGATTAGTTTGTTAAATGAGCTTGATTCCTTAGACTTATTCCCTACAACACAACACGACACAGCGAGCTAAAATGCTAATTGAACAAAGCTTCTAAAGCAGTTTCTTTCTTCCCTTTGGGCGTTTTGTGCCTTGCTTAGAAAAATGTTTAATGGTCATTTGTAAAAAAATGGAAACATTCCATTTGAGCATGAGGCCGTGGGATGTTTAAACGTTGCCATTGTCAAGAAATGAAGAAACCCTCTGGACACTTTAACACTTTTCTGAAGCAATAGCATCACTACATCAACAGAAAAAAACCGGGCCTAACAAAGACAGAGGGCTGAAAAAAGGGCAATTCTCTAACCAGAGTAATCAGAGTACTTTGCTGAGCCACCGGCAGCTTTGGCTTTAACGAGATGAGGCCCTGATGAGTATCACACTCTGTTGAGCCTGACGTCTCCCCCTCGGTTTATCTCCCCAATCGACATCGGAGCGGCAGGTGAACCCGGGCCGGCAGCTTTGTTCCCGGGAAGCGGAGGGATTCAGACGCTCGAGGTCAAGGTGCGCCGGTAATCCGGGCAGCTGTGTTACCAGGATTAGGACGAGGCCATCGTTCTGCCCACCTAAAACAGGTGTTGCCATGACGATGACCCGGTGAGGCGGGGGGGGGTATGAAAAGTAGTGCAGCTGCAGCACCTGCTGAAGGTTGACGAGGAAATGTGAAGTTGACATCGCCGAGGTGTTAAAGTTTATAACAAACATTCACAGAATAAAACATTTGAGGTGAGTTGCTTTCACAAAAGAAGTAATAATGGCCACTGAATTGTAAAGTAACACCTGGAATATAAAGCCCGGGTTTCTTCTAAGTTACAAATCAAGCATTTCTAAACAAGCTTTTGCAGGACAAGAATACACTGCTTTGTGTGTTATAGCAAAGGAATAGGAAAAAAAAATTTTTTTAAAAGAAAAGAGTTGAATCCAAGAAACAAACAATAATATTAAAGATATTTATAGGCCTTCTAAATAGACACCATCTGCATTCTTGGAACCCTAATAAGATATCGGGCAAACTCAAACACACACACACACGACAGCCGCTCTATCCTGACTGATGTGGCATTGTGGCCCCCGGGGGCCCCTGGAGAGCGCTAATTGAATTGACTTCCACAGAATACTAATGGGTCGTAATGTTGAGATAACTGATACTCAAACAACGGGTGATCATTGACAGCATGTGTTTCTGCTCTGTGATAAACATGTCACAGTGGCACAGGGAGCCCCCGCCCCCCCCCCCCGTCCCCCCCTGCGCCCCTGTCTGTCACGTCCCACTCCCTGTTTCATGCACACACACACGCACACACACACACACAGACACAGACACGCACACCCGTGTTTCCATCTCTTTAGAGGACATCACATTGACTGGAGACTTGTAGTTACCCATAAGCCCTAAACGCAGCATCAAACCTTGTAGTCTTCAGAATAAAATGTAATGACTTCTGTTTTAGGGTCAGAAAATTTGGAAAGATGACAAATCACAGAGGAATTATCAAATATTTGGAGGTGGTTTGATTTTGACACGTTTATCTTTAATTCGGGATCCATGAGAAAATGCCACCGTGAGAGGGGGGGGGGGGAGGGGGGGGCAGGAGCTCCTGCTGGGTTGCAAATCGGGGGGGGGGGGGGGGTTGACGATGAGAGATGTGGCTCGCAGGGAAGGCCGTTCTTCCTCATGTGCGGGCGGTCTTCAACAACGGCTGTAGGATGGTACAACAATAAGCGTCCTGTCAGCCGAGTGTTTGGATGAGGCTAGAATATTTTAACCAACGCGGTGAGGATGACATTTAGCGTTTTGGGTCTAGATTGAGAGTGTTTCGTATTTTTGTATTATGTCAGTCCACATGAAATAATGAAAAAAAGAAATTTGACTGCTACTCTGTCTTTAATTTACTCAACGAACATTGTGCTGTAATGAAGATGACTTGAAACTAGATATTGAGCCCATAATGTTTACTAACGGAATAAATCTAGTGAGAAGTAGAGTCCCTTTCTCATGTGGACTTTCATAATGATCTAACGTATCTTTGCAACTGGTCAGGCTGTCACCTGAGTGGGGATGTGTTAAAACAGGACAGTGAAACTGAAAAAGCGTTTTAAGATATAAAAGAAAAACAATATGAGAGTTTGGGTGTGAAGCCCATGGGACACCTTTTCAAATAAAGACATCACTGATATCTGATTGGAATTAGACATCCACATCCACTGTTATGAGATCCATTCTAAAACTGCATTGAATTGGGATTCTTAACTTATGCTGTAATCCTTTAGGGACATCTGCTGGTTTTTCAATGCTGGTGGAACTTGCTCGACACCAAGCAAATCAATAAGGACACTCACCGGCCACTTTATTAGGTACCCCATGCTAGTAACGGGTTGGACCCCCTTTTGCCTTCAGAACTGCCTCAATTCTTCGTGGCATAGATTCAACAAGGTGCTGGAAGCATTCCTCAGGGAGTTTGGTCCATATTGACATGATGGCATCACACAGTTGCCGCAGATTTGTCGGCTGCACATCCATGATGCGAATCTCCCGTTCCACCACATCCCAAAGATGCTCTATTGGATTGAGATCTGGTGATTGTGGAGGCCATTTGAGTACAGCGAACTCATTGTCATGTTCAAGAAACCAGTCTGAGATGATTCCAGCTTTATGACATGGCGCATTATCCTGCTGAAAGTAGCCATCAGAAGTGGGGTACATTGTGGTCATAAAGGGATGGACATGGTCAGCAACAATACTCAGGCAGGCTGTGGCGTTGCAACGATGCTCAATTGGTACCAAGGGGCCCAAAGAGTGCCAAGAAAATATTCCCCACACCATGACACCACCACCACCAGCCTGAACCGTTGATACAAGGCAGGATGGATCCATGCTTTCATGTTGTAGACGCCAAATTCTGACCCTACCATCCGAATGTCGCAGCAGAAATCGAGACTCATCAGACCAGGCAACGTTTTTCCAATCTTCTATTGTCCAATTTCGATGAGCTTGTGCAAATTGTAGCCTCAGTTTCCTGTTCTTAGCTGAAAGGAGTGGCACCCGGTGTGGTCTTCTGCTGCTGTAGCCCATCTGCCTCAAAGTTGGACGTACTGTGCGTTCAGAGATGCTCTTATGCCCACCTTGGTTGTAACGGGTGGTTATTTGAGTCACTGTTGCCCTTCTATCAGCTCGAACCAGTCTGGCCATTCTCCTCTGACCTCTGGCATCAACAAGGCATTTCCGCCCACAGAACTGCCGCTCACTGGATGGTTTTTCTTTTTCGGACCATTCTCTGTAAACCCTAGAGATGGTTGTGCGTGAAAATCCCAGTAGATTAGCAGTTTCTGAAATACTCAGACCAGCCCTTCTGGCACCAACAATCATGCCACGTTCAAAGTCACTCAAATCACCTTTCTTCCCCATACTGATGCTCGGTTTGAACTGCAGGAGATTGTCTTGACAATGTCTACATGCCTAAATGCACTGAGTTGCCGGCATGCGATTGGCTGCTTAGAAATTAAGTGTTAACGAGCAGTTGGACAGGTGTACCTAATAAAGTGGCCGGTGAGTGTATTTACCCACTTACACATTTCAACTCCATAAACATAAATGACCTGGGAGAGTCTCTCTTTAACTTTGATCTTTGATGTATGTTCTTGGTTTTTATTTTATTTTATTATGGTCAACAATTTATATTGTGCATATGTGGTAATGTTTTTTTTTCATAAATGAAATGTATTAACAAAAAATGTAAATTTATATTCTATTACTAATTATGACCGTATAATTAATTCAATGAGGTAGCGTAGTGTAGTAATATAGGCTTGGTAGTGTAGTATTACAGAGCAATTTTTTTTGCACTGTATCTTTCACACTGCTAATCAAATTATATATATACCTGTGTAATATACAAGTAAAAATCTATACAAAATAAAAATCACATGAACATGTTAAACCTGTGAAAGTATTACCACGCGTATGGTACCCGCTGGTAGGCGTTGCCATGGTTACCCCAGAAGCTCCTTGTAGTGCCGTCTACCCTCCGGCAGGGGGCGAAGCGTCACAACCGTCTGAAGCGAGAACCCCAGTGAAAGCATCACCAAAGTAGTGAAGGGGCAGATCCGAGGCACAGATACAAGCGGCGGTAGTGCTGCTCAGCGCACACCCCTCGGGTTTTTTTTTGTTGCGTCGTCTCCCTCAGTGGCGCCTCGCCGCCGTTGTTTAAGCTCGGCACTCCACGGGGAAAATCATGGTGACTAAAAACAGAAAACAGACCGGGAAGAGTCCGGCGACCCAGGCTGACCGCGACAGAACCCCGCACGTTTCGCCCCCCGGCAAAAGTAACGCTCGGCGGCCGGGCAGGGAGGGCAAAGCTTTCAACGGCGCGCACCCCAACGGGCTCTCGGGCATCAGGCACAAGCTCGGGCTCACTCCCTCCGCGGTCGCGAAGCTGGGAATCACTCTTCTACTCGGTAAGTTCGGCTCGTTAGCCGGTTAGCTTCCAGTCCGCGCCCCCCCCCCCCCTTAGCTAACGGCTGCTAACGATATGTAGCCACGCTACTAGCATCCGCTAAATTAAGTTACCGCGGTGCTGATTAGTTGGCTAACGTTAGCTCGCCTTAACGCTAGCTCATCAGCGCTAGCCACCCATGTGTGCCAACGCTTAAACGTCGCAGGTGAAGTCATTTGTCGCCGTGGCTCTCAGCTTATGTGTTAACAGGTCTTCTTGGCAAAGTTTCCGGTGATTTTTTTTCTTCTTCTTTTTCTTTCTCGTAGCCACGTACGTGGCTATCCTCGCCCCGGTAGTTTAACTGTTTAACGAGCAGCGGTTTAAAGTGAATTCTCTCCGTCCACAGCTGCTCTGACTGGGTTCCTCCACTGGTGAGTTTGCGCCATCCGCGTGTTTATTTGTCACTCTTTCCAACCCGTGGCCGTGTTTGCTTGTGGATTCGTGCTCACGCGTTTCTCCTCCCGTGACTAGGCATCATCTCTCACAGCTGTTTGAGAATGACAGGCACTTTTCTCACCTGTCGAACCTGGAGAAGGAAATGGCTTTCCGGACAGAAATGGTAATGATATTTATACGTTTTCTTTTATGATTGGGAGGCACTGTTAATAGTTTATTTTTAAACACTGATTTCTTATTTGAGCCTGTACTGTTCGGGGTATAATGGGATAGCCCATGCAACATAGATTAAAGGAAGATGATGATGCTGACCAATTGTCTGTAAAAGGTCCTAAAAGATCATGAGCGGTTTGGCCTCCTTCCATGATAAATGACCTAAAATATCAAATGATTATCCGAAAGGTCATTCATTTTTCCAACCAATCAATTCCTCAAACTAATGGTTTCAGCTGTAGATACTGATTTAGGACACATTTTATAAATTGGCAAGGAATGTATGTTCAACAAAGTATCTCCTGTATGAATAGATCTCAAGGACAGTCAAGCAGAAAATAATCCTCCGAAGCAACTGTAATGTTGGGAGTGGATTCGTTGTGTGTCGGAGGGATGGAACGTGTTCACTTGATACCTCCTTTGCATAAAATTTACATCATGGCTTGTCATGAGCCCTGATGAGAGGTACATTTAATCTAAAAGAACGGCAGGTCACAGCGTGAGGGCACGTCACTACTCAACCGGCAGTGAAATGAAAATTTGGGGGTTTTGTTCTATGCCAATTTTGTTCTGTTTTTCTGGGCTATACAATGGATTCATTATTAGATGCTAATATTGCTCCAATTCAGGCTGAGTATATTGGATGCCATTATTTCAATAAAGATGTATTTTGTTTCAAAGCAATGTTTGAGTTGCATGACAGGAGAACGCTTCCAGTCCGCGGGGCAAACAGCTCGTTAATCAATCACTGCTTTCAGATTAGCACTCGGTATCGGCCCGATTGTGAATGCTTAAGGCGGAACGGCGCCTCCCTGTTGCTTATGAAAATCATCTTCAGATATATGTCGTTCTAATACAGCTGTTTGTGATGCGCTATTGGTTATTAGCACATCACTGAGGACACGGACATTTCCGTGCCCCTGTTTTCTATTTGACAAGCGCCTGTGCAAAGCTGAAGGGAAGCGTACTCTGACCCGCGGGTCATCCACCCAACAGGAAAGCAGGCTGCGATTTGTCAGTTCCAAGGAATTCATTTTCAGTGAACGTGGGAGTCTAAATAAAAATTCAGATGTGTAATGTGGCCACACTGACTCCACGTGCTCTTCAAAAATGTTTCTCCCACGGTGCTTAACGGCCCCTTTTCAAAATGAACACTTGTGATTCTGACCATGTTGAAAATGTTGGTGTACATTTTGTGTTGAATCCATTTAAATCTCCCTTCTGTTGGTTCCAGGGTCTGTATTATTCCTACTACAAGACCATCATTGAAGCCCCGGCTTTCCTGGACGGCCTGCACATGGTCATGAACGACCGGCTCACGGAGTTCCCCCTGGTTATTAACACGCTGAAGAGATTCAATCTCTACCCAGAGGTAATGCCGTTTGTACGCTCGGTTTGGGAACGTTGTGGAATTGTACTTGTTCATAAGACGACACCAAAGTTTAGTCTAAAACTTTTTCTTTTTTTTTTTCACACTCAATTTCTGTTTCTCCATGCTTCCTCTATAGCTAGGTGGGTTGTGTTTGGGACCAAACCTTTACTCGTTCTAACCAAACACTGCAAGAAAGAGCCATACTGGGAAGGTTATGGGATTCTAAAAGACAACAGAGGCCTTTCAGACACTCTGTTGGAACAGGCTTCGCACTGTTTCTCATCCGTCTCTGCTCCCCAGGTGGTCCTGGCCAGCTGGTACCGGACGTACACGGGTGTTATGGGATACTTTGGGATTCCCACAAAGATGTGCTGGTCCATCAATAGAGGAGAGGGACTCACTCCCGTGGACAGCTGTGAAGGTACAGACCGTTGCCCCGGAGCTGCAGCCTGATCTGCAAAAGCACTTGTTTGAGCACACACAGACACACACACACACACACACACACAGACACACACACAGCAGGTTGTGGTGACAACGTCCTAAAATCAGACAGTTTCGCCCTTAAAGACCTAGAGCGACGCTAACATTAAAGACACTCACACAGTCTCGCGCTGAATTGACTAGATGACTCCTTTCTTCACAGACTTTGATGCTTTTCTTCTTTTGAGGACAGATGAAGTCAAAACAGCCTCACGGGGAGTTGGCAGTGGAGAGAAAATAAATGAATTACACGGAAGGAATTGATCAAAGAACCCATGCAGTCGTTTGATTCTGTTCATTTTTTTTTTTGTGCTCAAAAGAAGGTCTAATTTACTAGAACGGTGCTCTTCGTAGAGTACTGATGGATTCACTTCTTAACACTCCCTCTGAGCAGCTTATATAATTAAAACCACTAATGCCAAGGTTTTCTTTCAATAAAAGAAATGTAGAAATATACCAACGGCTACAACAAAACCACCAACACAATGATCCGTACTGGTCGCTTTCCCAGCTTCGCACTCTTAGCCCTATTCCCATTAAGAAGGAAATGCAGCTGGATAAATAGTGAGATTAATAGTGAGATAACACGTTTCACAAAACCATGACAGAAAACTCTGGGAAAGACTAATACGCCAACAACAGGCAGAACACCGCTACAGAAGAGAAGCATTATTATTGCTAAAGTAGCCCCGAAAAATGCTCTTCACCTATAAATAGCTTTGTGATATTTGCTCGCAGGAAAGTAAATCTGCTGACAGTAAACAAGCTGCTGTCAGCTCTGCCTTTTTGTGGGGCTGCAATCTGTGTGTTTCTGTCAGTCTCATTAACAGCGCCCCCCCCCCCCCCCCCCGCCCCCGCCCCCCCTCCCCTGTACGCGGGCGGCTCTCGCAGTGTTTACATTGCGTCGCACAAGATCGAGCCGCCGCAAAGGGGGAGGGTTTCCTGTGACTGTCGGCGTGTCACATCATACAACGTTTTCACACCGAGCTTCATCTACTCAGGAAGTTTCTGTACTAAAAGGGAAATAATAATGCAGTGCAACACTGTCTCATGTTCACTGCTGTGATAAGGTCAAAGGGAAGTGCTCGGGCAGTTCCTCCGATCTTTGCAGGGGGGGGGGGCATGTTTACCTCTTTTGAGAGCCGGGGAGGGATTGCATGAATTTAAAGGTCCTCTGTTTGATTCCACCCGTCGACGCCGTCATCACAGTATATGGATAGTATATTGTTCTGTGTGATATGGACCAATAGGAACGGCTGAAAATAAAACCCTCCTTCAATCACGGGGTTTGTAGAGTTAATTTTTCACCTCTAACAGAGCTCTGCTCAGGGGCTACCTGCTTCGTGGGCTGTTTCTGCACCGGCACCTCACAGCGTGAAGCCACTTCCAGAAGAAATACAATGGACCTGATGAAACTTTACAACGTTACAAAAATCCCCCACATGTTGTGTTCATTTTTGTTTAGTAAGAGGCAGCTGTGGAGACGTGGATGGAAAAAAAAACCCTATTATATGGTTCCTCAACTAACAAAGCAGTGCTTTCTGTGTCCATACATAACCTTCAGCCCTAAGAGAGAACATCTCTGTTTACTTTCCGGACTCGTGCTTGTGTGTGTGTGTCTGTGTGTGCGTTGTGCACATCAGGGATGGGCGACCCGGCGTACTTCTACGTGAGCTTTGTGTTCCTGCTGAACGGTGCGATGATGAGCCTGTTCTTCATCTACGGGGTCTATCTCAGGTAACTTGTTTTTTTCACCTGACGTGAAACGAGAGGTGGGCGGATGACCTTCCTCAACCTCAACCTGTCGTTTCCGCTCTTTCCTGCTTGTTTTCCCGGTGCAGCGGCAGTCGACTGGGCGGCGTCGTCACCGCCGTGTGTTTCTTCTTCAACCACGGCGAGGTGAGTGCACCGCCCTGACCGGGTGTGTCTGTGAACTAGCAGAGCTAGAAGGTCCTTCTGGTGGCTTGAAATGGAGCTAAAAGCCTCCTCTCGCTCCAATAGTAAGCCTGTCAGATCGAGCACACACACACACACACACTAGCAGGTGATGCCCTCCTCTTTCTGGGTTGGAGGTTTCAGGAGCATCTGTTATTTTACGAGGAAGCAGCTGACTCATGAATGCAGCTCGGGGGGGACAAACCTGTGAGATTCAATAGCAAAGAGATGACACCAAGTCAGGCCTATGTGGTCCAGAACTAAACTTTAAGTTCCGGGTGCTAAACGAGTCGCAATGTGCTCTCCGCTCAATTTAATTTGCAACCACCATCTGTCATTTTCGGGGCTTTTTATACTAACAAAATAATGCCGGGTGCTGTTTTGTCCAAACGTTAGTGTGTCGTGCTTCTCCTGCGACTTTCATTGGATGCTGCCACATCTGTTTGGGAAGATCTCCCTATCAAGTTTTTTTTTTTTGCCCCCCGATCAGAGGGCTTTGATAGTCTGACTCCTTTTTTCCCTTCATGGAACAGATGGCCAGGGAACACTCGAGCCTCAACCTGAAAATGAGATCAGATAAAACCTAATTGATTCTGTGGGCCAAAGATGCTGAGTACACATAATAAAACTACTTATCAGCAGATGTGCAGGGTTGATTATATAAGCATATGGCACATTAAAATAACAGCTGGAGTTTGATCTGAATTACCGGAGATCCAATCTGTTCCAATCCATTAAGTTTATGAGGTTGAATTATCAATATATGAACAAAAGAGCGAGTGTGACGCAATCCATTCAAGTTCAACACAAGTTTAACTGGAGTTTCGTCCCTGACCAATTATCTGTTAAGTGTGGGGAATGTCTTTTTGTCCCTTTAAAAGACCAACGTAGGATTTTAGCAAACTACATTTTTCATCCACGGAGGAAGGAGACACTTGTGAAGGCCTCCTTGTTTTAATTTAAAAAAAACATTGTTGATCCCATCCACTGTGGTGTTTTGATGCATTTTTTTCGTGTGCATGTCAGAGCACCCGTGTCATGTGGACTCCGCCCCTCAGGGAGAGCTTCGCCTACCCCTTCCTCGTCCTGCAGATGCTCCTTCTCACCCACATCCTGCGGTAAGCTCCGTCCTACAGCCGCAGCGGCGCACGGCAACCTGTTCTCTTCACATGCAAAAGCTGCTCGTCAGACCCAAGCCGCGGAAAACAAACCAATCCCATCTCAAGTGCCTGTGCACCCATCAGAACCCCCAGAGCACGCCGCGGCGTTAGAGGCTCCGCCTCCCGTGGACTGCAGCCTAAAAGCGCTCACTGTTGTGTATGCAAAAGAGCAAAAGTAACACATGGTTTCCTTGACACGTTGAAGGGATGCAGGCTCTGTGTGCTGTAGCTACGCCTTTTGTTTTCTGCTAAACGGTGCACTGAAGCGTGGTCAGATAATCTCCCCATTGCACACATGTGGGGGGGCTTTGCAGCAGACTCTGGATTGCAAGTGAATGTGTGCGCTTGTATCGTCCTAATGCTTCTTCCCTTATCTCCTCCCCTGTCTCTCTCTCCTTCCCTCTCTCTTTCTTTCTTTCACCGCCGTGATTCTTTCTCTCGCCTCTCCCCAGGACACGGAACCCGAGCAGGACAGCCATGGTCGCCCTCGGCGTCTCCAATTTGTGCTTCATGCTGCCTTGGCAGTTTGCCCAGTTTGTGCTGCTCACTCAGGTAAACGCAGAGCAAGGGAGACATCGGCGGGGGGGGGGGGGAAGAGAGAGAGAGAGAGAGAGAATGCGGGAAGAAAGCAGGTTAGGGAGAAAATACAGACTGTAGAGAGCAGAGGATTCTGGCGTGGGATGTGACTGGATTGTCAAATAGTGGATGGAAAAGAACCGAAAAGGGCAACGCTGACAGAAAAGAGATTGCGATCATGCAAGAATGGCCCCCGTTTACGTCCTCATTTCATAAACCCCTCCTGACACGCGGCCGGAAAAATAAAAGGGCATAAGAAATCCTCCTGGAAACTGTAGATGCGGGGGAGGGCGGGGGGGGGGGCAGACAGACAAAGTAGCCGTAGTTTGAACCGCGCTGCGGCTCAGCCCACGCCCCGGCGGAGCCCCCTCAGGACGCTCAGACGAGATGCTGAACGGCGTCTCCTTTTGTTGTGCTCGTGTAAGCTGCTCATCGAGTGCTGTACAAGAGGAGGAGGATAAATACTCCAAATACACTCGAAATATTTTAGAATGGCACAACTATTGGCACCGTTACGCAATAACATGTAGTATTATGGTACCTCTAATCCCTTTGTCACATCCTTGAATGTGCCACCTGTGCATTTATAAAAGAGACCCAAGGCCAAAATAAAGATGGCAGTCATTTAGAAATGAGCTGCGGTAATGTAAGAAAAGATCAAAACATAAAGCTTTCTCTGGTCATTGTTTTTTTCTTTTCCAGGTGGCTTCTCTGTTTGCTTCCTACATCCTGGGTTACCTCGCCGCCACCAAGATGCAATCCATCCTGGTCACTCATATGGTACAGTAGCTGAGCCGGGGGGGGGTGGGGGCTGCTTCTGCTTTCTCAGGCCTCTGGTGCATCGCACAATGGCACATCGGTAGCTTGGTTCGATTCAACGGTGAAATTAATCACACCGACGCACCCAAACTGCTGAGACCACATAAATGAAAGTGTTTTTTTTTTTTTTTTATGCAGAAATAGAAAGATGCAAAATAACCCAATTTTGCTGGAGGGAAATAAAACAACACCTCAGAGGAAGGAGACCTCAAAGGGACGAAATGTTTCCCTGACTGAGGATTGTGGCTTTCAGAGTGTGTGTGTGTGTGTGTGTGTGTGTGTGTGTGAGCGAGCACTGTGTGTTGTGCCCGACTTTAGTGAAAGTCCTTCCAGCCGTAACGTGCTCCGCTTCGGTTCTCCTCATCCCGCTGAGCTCCTTCGGCCGGAGAAGTTTCACGAGCCGCGAGGACGACGCCAGCCGAGGCAGGGATGACGTCCGTCCGCGTGTGTTGGCAACTTCAACACAACACATCTGTTGATTGTTATATAAATATAAATATATAATAAGGATTTGTGTTCCGTGTGTTCCGTGTGTTCCGTGTGTGTGTGTGTGTGTGTGTGTGTGTGTGTGTGTGTGTGTGTGTGTGTGTGTGTGTGTGTGTGTGTGTGTGTGTGTGTGTTAGGTCTTTTTTGTCCCTCCACATTCTTTCTCCCTAATCCGCTCGGCATGCCGGGCTGTTAGCCGGCCCCTGTGTGCGCCGCCGATAAGGAGAGCACCCACCCCCCCCCCCCCCCCCCCCCCGACCCCCCCACCCACCCACCTTGTGGTGAGATGAAGATTTGTCTCAGAGGAAGGAATATGCCTGTGCATAATTTAGAGAGCCTGGAAACCGTGTGTGTGTGCGTGTGTGTGTGTCCTCTATGTGACCTCCAGCGTTGTTGGCTGAGCAGTGTCCCTTGGAACTACTGGTAGATTATTTTTAGTTCGCTGCCTGCAGCTTTTTAAAGGAAGCTGTAAAAGAAAAAAATCAGTTGGGCAAATTGTTGGGCGTCCCTGCCTCCCGAGTGGTGCATTATTTCACTCCTCGCTGTGGGATTAAGCATCAAGGGTTCAGTGAATGGGATTAGACTTTGCTGGTGGCTGTGTATTCAAAGTACAAAGCGTCGGTTTAATGGAGTGTTGGTAACAGCAGAAGGACTTTAGTCCCGTCGATTTCAGACCACCACAATAAATCTGTGTGAATATGTTTTTGTGAGGCCACTGGATTTTTTTTTTTTTTTTAAATACACCGGCTGATCGTACTTTCTGAGGTCATAAACCCTCCACTCTATTCGTTCATCCCAGGTAACCCTCGCCGTCTGCTTCGTCCTGATGTTTGGCAACTCCATGCTGCTCACGTCCTTCTACGCCTCCTCGCTCCTCTCCATCTGGGTGAGTCGGGTCTCAAGAAAAAGAGCCGTCGGCTCCATCTGGTCCTTGGGCTGAAACGACAAACGCGTTTGTTTGAGTGAATGTCGTTGCAGAGGGAAATGGAAGTACCAAATCATCTGTGTGTGTGTGTGTGTGTGTGTGTATAGAGACCGCTTTCTACATGGGTTTTTTTTTTAAATTAGATTTTCCTTTTCAGGCAATCATTGCATTGAGGGATCGATTCGCTCAAGTTCTCACACCTGGCGTCGTCACCTGGGTACGTGGAAGTATAGCATATTTATATATTCCAGTAATCTCGTTTTAAATGTCTCGGAGTAAACATGCTGCCGATTATTTAGCCTTAACTTCAAATCGGGCCGTTTATTTCTCACTTGAAGAGTTGAAAGGCTGGAAATAACTGTCACAATCCGCCCGGCTGCACGGCACATTGAGGCTTTCGTCCCGGGTTCCTGCAATAAATGTGTGAGTGTGAGTGAACCCCCGTCTCCTCTCTCCCTCTCCTCAGCTCATGCAGGGTTTGGCTTGGGTCGGCTCCACGCTGCTTCTCAAGTCGCTGCTGTCCTCGGTGCTCTGCGCCTCGGACGATGTAAGCCGCCGCAACGTCACTCTGAGAGATCCACGTGTGCGGAAGGAACTTGAATTTATGTCGCTGATGTGATCATGATGAGAATTGTTGCTTAAAGTCAAAGGCAACGCCTTATTTCAGCTCGTGATGTACCAACATTTTAATAACGCCAAGGTTATACTGAACAATTAACGTTTTCAAACGCATTCAAACATTTAAAGTCAGGAATTTTACCCCCAAAAAATACGACCTACCTGTAATTATGTGTTTGTTTGTTTTTTGTCTGTTCCAGGCTCACATCAGTGCTCTGATAAAGTCCAAGTTCACGAGCTACAAGGACTTCCACACTCTGATGTACACTTGTGCCGCAGAATTTGACTTCATGGAGTTGGAGGTAAAGTGATAAAATGTCAGGGGATTTTTTTTTTAAAAAGCCGAGGGAGACGTGTGCTCTGAATGTGACGTGTTCCGCCCCCCCCCCCCCTCAGACGCCTCTGCGTTACCTCAGGACCATGCTGCTGCCCATCAACGTGCTGGTGGTGGCTCTCATCGCTGGGCGGGTGAGTCCTCCTCCCCCCCCCCGTACTAACACGTACTAACACTCTGGTTTTCGATCCATCATCTCCACCCCTGAGGAGAGCTGTGTGGATTAAGGAGGATTTCTTTTCTTATTTTATATTGCGGTGGAAAATGTGGGAAGCTTTGTTGGCATTCACGTGGGTATATTTAAGGGAAAGGAACAAGAGCAATATTTTATTCTTGAAGTGCTGAAACATGAAATATATCTTTTGGGGGGGGGGGGGGGGGGGCTTAGTGAAAAAAGACATTTGAGGAACTGCTCTTTATGCCGTGTAATCTCATTACGTCGGCCCACGCCGAGCTAAGAATACGTAAGTCGGCTCGACAAAGAACGGAACGCGATACGCCAGCGAGTCGTCTCTTCCTGCTTCGGCTCCATTTGTTGGAAGCGTGACGTTTAATGGAATCAATTTTGACTCCTCTCCAGACCGTTCAGGATGTAGTCCGCTCCCCGAGGGACGGCGGGAAGAGGTCCGTCAGGCCCGACGACGCGGACGAAGCCGAGGGGTGAGCGGCTCGAGGCCTCGGCGCCGATCCAGATGGGGAAATGGGAATCGTTCATCTACACGTCTTAACGCGGATTCTCTTCACGCTGTTTCTGTGTTGCAGGTCTGAAATCGCCGCCAAAGGAGAGGTGAGAAGAAATGCTTTTCACATCCTCCTCACTGTTGGGTAAACGCTCCAGCGTTATGACAACACCTCCGTGTGAACTCGGGGGGGGGGGGGCTTTTTTTGGCAGCGTCGTTCCATTTTTCTTAATCCGTTTGTGTTTAATTTTGATTCCTCCGGTCCGACGCCTGTTCGGTCTCTCGCTCCCTAAATGCGTTTCATCCCTTTTCTCATTACCAAGAAATGAAAGGAAGCCTCCCCTTCTGTTCTGAAATCCCCCCCCTTGCTGCTTTTTTTTTTCTTGTCGTTCTCTCAGTTGCTTCATCCAATTTTTCAGTTCTATCCCTCTGAGGGTAGGAAACCGTTCAGATGTTCATCCACCAGCTCCCTGAGTTCCCCGGGTAATTGCCGTAATATTCCTGCATGGCTGTGTGGGTAACGCCGCAGGGCCCCCCGGGGGGGGGGGGGGGGGGGGGGTGTTCTAAAAGTGGCAGCAGCGCGGGAGCTGAATGAGACGTTTCACAGCGAATTCAAGAATACATCATATTTCCTGTTACTCATCAGTCCAGATGGTTTCTGTTGGAAAATATCCCCCCCGTGTGGAAGTCTGCTTTCTCTCCAACACAATTTGCCAGATGATACTCAGTGGGGGGGGGGGGGGGAAAACTCGACAGCAATGAAATCATGACCCGCTTTCATCGCGAGAATCCAAAGGAACGTAAACGTACCGGCATCGCTATTTATTATCACCGGGTTGACTAAAGACAACCTGTCATCCCCCTCGAGTGGGATCAGACCGCGTGCTAACCTGTGTCTCTGCAGCTGGTGTACCACGGCCTGCAGCTGGTGGCGTTCGCCGTCCTCGCCGTCCTCATCATGCGTCTGAAGCTCTTCCTGACGCCGCACATGTGCATCATGGCCTCGCTCATCTGCTCCAAGCAGGTCTGTGATTGGAGTTTGTTCTTTAATGCTGCAGTTTTTTGAGCTCTGCTTCTGTTGTTTATTGAAACTATTCCCCTCCCCCCCCCCCACACACAGCTGTTTGGTTGGATCGGGGACAAGTTTAAACACCAGCTGGCCGTGTTCGTGGTCATGGCCATCATGGCCGTGTACGGAGTGGCCAACCTGCGGGCCCAGTGGGGGATCATCGGAGAGTTCAGCAACCTGCCGCAGGAGGAGCTGCTGGACTGGATCCAGGACAACACCCGTCCAGGTGAGGGGGGGGGGGGGTGGCCCGCTTCCATGGTTACAGTGAAATATCAGTGGGATGTAGAAAAATCTAAAACGCAATCCAAATAACTGGCAATATAGTCTGCTATATGAATACATTTGATTCTCTTACTTACTTTATGTAATTACATTATAATTACATCATACAGCAAGGGAGCTTCTGGATCATTTCTGGACAGACAGGTCTACTTAATAGTTGTTCTTCTGTGAATTGAAAGGGGAAAAACTGTCTAGACATCAAGATCAATTTAGCTAAATTAGTTTGAATATGAACAAATACACACTTAAATAAAAGCAAGTTATACAACAGTCCTGATGCAAATCCTCTTTCACAAAGGTCACAGTGTCGATCTTCCACTGGCTCTAGAGAGCACCCGGACACAGTGTGTTGCTAACAAGTTCCACTGGTGTTACCTTTGTTCGTCGATGCAGACGCCGTGTTCGCCGGGGCGATGCCCACCATGGCCAGCGTGAAGCTCTCCACGGGTCGGCCCATCGTCAACCACCCCCACTACGAAGACGCTGGTCTGAGGTCAGTGGAACTCAACGGCAGTTCTTTGGACACTGTGTGTGTGTGTGTGTGTGTTTCACTGCTTTACATGAAAAGATACTAAGATTGGTATCAATGGCGTGTAAGAAAAAAAATATTTATGAAATTGGATTTTGGCAATTGCCTGTAATATGCATATGATGACTTAAAGGGGCAAAGAATTCATTGGCATAGTTAACTGTAGTTGGTTTTCTGTGTGGTGTCCCTCGCAGGGAGAGGACCAAGCTGGTGTACTCCATGTACAGCCGCATGTCTGCAGACACCGTGAAGGGGAACCTGGTGAAGCTGGGGGTGGACTTCTTTGTGTTGGAGGACTCGTGGTGCACCAGGCGTACCAGGTATCCCAGCAAATAACATCAGCAAAGGCTCACAGTTTTTCACTTTTTGTTTTTTATCCAGAGGGACCCTTTCAATCAGGTTTGAAATGCTGGTTGCAGATGTTCATCTCGTTTTTTTTTTCTCCCTCTGCGCCCAGGCCCGGGTGCAGCATGCCAGAGATTTGGGACATCGAGGACCCCCTAAACGCTGGCAAAACTCCCCTCTGCACCCACATGGCCAGGAGCTCCAGACCCCACTTCACCACAGTGTTTTCCAATGACATTTACAAAGTCCTCAGAGTCCCCAAAGCTACCGACGAGCTTAGATAACACCGTGTGGCCGGCGGGTGCACTTCTTCTTTTTCACTACTTTTACACCACTTTCACCAGGTCTTCATTTGTCATTGCTGCTTTTTATTTTTTTGCTCAGACGCCACCACAGTTCCCCCTTTTCACGGAGACGGTTGCCAGTGTTTTGTGACTTGGAGGAACTCCTGCAATGGTTCTGTTGTATAGAATCTTGAGTTTCAGAAACGCTGTATTCTCTATAGGATTCGCTTTCTTTGACAAGAAGTTCGTCTTGTCTGGGAGGACCAATCAATGGGGTCCACGTACTGTGAAGCAATGCCCTTTTGCGAACATGACAACAGCTGACCGCTGTTTTATGAACAATGTTGATCTCTGAAAGGGTTTTTCAGCACCAGGGTGTTTTCTTTTTTTATTTACTTGTACGAACCGTTTTTATGCAAACTTCAAAGGGTAGAAGGTTAACTTCATTGTGTGTATATATATCACCCTCACCCTCGGCTCATCAAGGTCCCAGAGGAGGTCTTTAGTGAAATGAACGTACAGAGAGCCGAGCTTCCAAAAAAAAAATCAAAGCAAGGGATCACGTGCTTGTCTTTGCAACCAAGAGAAGCACGCTGCTGATTATTACCCGAGATGACACGCCTGAACAATCAGAGCATCCTTTCTTAATTCTGTAGACTTCTTTTAAATGTTTCCTGGCACAAATGCTTTTGTAAATAGCCAAACTGTTTGTAAGAGGCCAGTGTGCAGCCTCCCAAAGTGCTCCTTTGTGCTCCTTGACAACGGCTCGTTGCCAAATGGAGTCTCGTTTTTAAGGCTGCGTATTCGAGGCTCTGGAGCCTGTGAAAGACGTGAGAACTGAGCAGCGGAAAAGCCGATCGACACTATTTGTAGCAGTTGTTGGTTTCTTCTTCACGGCGATTAATCGCCTTCAATATTTCTGAGAATACGCTCATTTGCAAAGAACCGTGTCAGGTCTTTGTGGAGGTACATGACGCTTAGCTTAGCGCAGAGACTGGAAGCAGCGCTTTGGTACAACACACCTTGATGCAGGCCATTGAACTGATCTGAGAGGACGCATTTCATCGGTGCCACTGTGTCCATCAGATGTCGGGCCGTGTCCTCGCGTGCAGAGACGGGGTAGAAGTCGTCTCACTCACTGAGACTAAGAAGTATTTATTTTCCTGTCGCAGGCGTTTGTGTTTGAGATGTCTTTTATAATATTTGTCTATTTTGTCTGTATCAGCAAAATTAAAGTATTTCATTGTCTTAAGTTTGTTTGAAAAGTATTTATTTCACTTCTTAACTCAAATGTATGTAAGAATCTTTGCAGACATTTCCAAAAACTCATCAGTAGGTCCGGTGCATCCGGAAAGCTTTCACAGCGCATTTTCGTATTCCAAAATGAATTCTAAACGTTTTACACTTTGTCATTGTGGGATGTTATGTGTAAAATTCTGAGGAAAAATTGAATTTAATCCCTTTTGGAATAAGGCTGTCCTCCCATGACAAAATGTTGAAGAGGTTTGCACTGTGTATATATTTATGTTGAATTCCCTCCTTGTGTAAATGATTCACACAGTTGTGCGAGTTGAAACAACAACAAGCGTTCATTTTATTTCAGTATTGATGCTTTCAATAAAAAGACTCAACATCAGCCTTTCAAATCAAACATACGCACCAGTAGGGCCACAGAAGTCATTTCAAAACGCAATCACTGGGTTTAATAAAGAAATGATTATTGATTATTGGTTTGTACGGTTGACGCCTTTGTCTCTAATCCAGAGGGGAGCCGTACACCTCCACCTCACACAGGCTCAGAAACTCCTCTCCGGGGATCACCACGTTGACGTAGCGACCGTCCATCCCATTACACTGGAACTCACTGACGCCCCCCGATGGGATGCTGCTGATCACAGCGCACCTGGCGGGAGAAACACTCATTACTTTAGGTCCAAAAACGGTTCGTCTCTGCTGCTTTGGCGAGGGAGACCAACACGCTTTACAGCCTCACTGATGTGTGCCGTCACCATGACAACTCACACCAGCTCACACACTCAGTGGACTCGAGGTAAAGTACCTGGCGTTGTCGTTGCCGAAGTTGGCGAGGGAATCCCCGATGCGGATCTCGGCTCCGTCGAGTCGCTCGGACTCCTCCTGTCGGTTGGTTACCTTCACAGAGAACACCTTGTGGGTTCTACGCAGGTCCAGTCGCCACCAGGGGTTGACGTCGTTTTTGGTGTGAGAGCAGGAGCCGTCCTCCCACTTGCTGCCGGGGTTCCCATCGATGGCGTTGAAGGCGGAGCCGAACGTGAACAGGGACGACTGGGAGGCTTTTCCTCCCAGTGCCAGGTTCTCTCCTGCAAACACGGACATGAACGAGATGATAAAAGTAACGCTCAGATGTGGCGAGTTCAACTGTGAATGTCAGATAAAAAGCTGGGAGGCCTGAGAGAGAGGAAGGATTATTTACAATGCATGGTACACTTCTAAATAAAAGGTTAAATCTAAATATGTTGGGTCAAAAAGAAGTCATGTCAAAATAAAAAGTTTTTAAATATTAGGTGAAAATATTTTTTTTAGGTTAAAAGATGTCATGAAAAAATAAATGGAAAAAAGGTCAAATAATGATATGCTGTAGGAGGTAAAGAGGATTAAACACAATTAAGGGTATGATTATTGCTGATGCAAAAGTAGTCTCAAAGCATTGAAAATAAAAAAAGAATAACATATCACACTGGTTCGATATTATTTATTTCAGTAGTAGTTGAAGCGCTCACCAGTCGGGGCGAGGTACCCGTAAACCTCCACCTCACAGAGTGTGAGGATTTTCCCTGGTCCTGGTAGAACCACAGTGACGTAACGTCCATCCACATGTTTAGTCAAAGTCAGAGTGATCGTTGCTCCTTGATCAGTTCTATCAATTGTACCAACACTAAAAGAGAGAGAGAGAGATGAATGAGAAATAAAACATCACATTCATACATGTAGTCCTTCAACATGAAGATGAAAGAGATGAGCTTGTTGATTTTTTTTTATTGAAAATTGATGTCTAAAGGCTTTCTAAACAGCTCTTTCTTTACATTTCATTTCATAATGTGAAGATCACTTCACGTTTCTGGCACGTTTGTTCGCGTGACTTTGAGAGCCGGCTTTGGTAACAGTGCATACAAATACGAATAAAAGTTAGTCTAGTTTTAGAGTATAAATATTCTCACACTGGGTTTGCAACACCATTGTTCTCCAAAGAGTTGCCGACGTGAACCTCGGCCCTGTTGAGCCTGTCCGCGCAGCAGTCTGCTCTGTTTGAGATGACGATGGAGGTGACGGTGTAGGGGTGCAGCAGGTCCACCCTCCACCAGGGGTTGGTCTCTTCTTTGGTGTGGGTGCAGGAGCCAGCGAGCCAAAAAGAGTTTCGATTGCCATCAATCGCGTTGTAAGCCGAGCCGTATTCGTCCCCGTAACGGGTCGACTGAGTCGCCTTCCCACGCAAGGCCACGTTCTCTGTGAGACGGATGGAGAACACAAAAGAGATTTAAAGGGAGATGGTTTCGAATTGTTGTGCTTAGGGTCCCGACTAATAAATGTACAATGATCCTGAGAGCACAACGCACTGCTGGTAAAGAGAAGACATGCAAATAGATAAAACACAAAGTACATATTCAACTGAGAAAAGTCTAATGAGCCACATGCAAACTGTTTCGCTCAATACATGAATCCTGCAGGAAGTTGTTACAACATTGCAGAAAAGAGGATGTTGGTCTTGGGGGGGCGACACCACATTTGGAGGGTTCAGATAAGCCAGTGCTGCAGCCAAAGGATTCCAAGGATTTTTATTTATTTGCATAAACAAAGTGACCTACGTGCACCTACGGTGGCCGAGAAGGTTCAGACAAATACAAAAGCCACAACACAACCGCAAATGCCACAACACAACACGAACGCCACAACACAAAATACAGAAGCCACAACACAAAATACAAAAGCCACAACACAACTGCAAATGCCGCAACACTACGCGAACGCCACAACACAAAATACAAAAGCCACAACACAACTGCAAATGCCGCAACACTACGCGAACGCCACAACACAAAATACAAAAGCCACAACACAACTGCAAATGCCGCAACACTACGCGAACGCCACAACACAAAATACAAAAGCCACAACACAACTGCAAATGCCGCAACACTACGCGAACGCCACAACACAAAATACAAAAGCCACAACACAACCGCAAATGCCGCAACACAACGCGAACGCCGCAACACAACACGAGTTAGAATTTAACTAACTAACGTTAGCTAAAATATGCGTGGCGCCATTTAGCTAACGATAGTTAGTTAAATTCTAACTAGCTGCAAGGACTCATGTTTCACTTACTTCTTAAACGATCTGGCATCCTCCAGCTCCGTTCATCAAAAATACGCTCGTTCCCGTGGGCAGTTACTTAGTTACTTCCGTTTTCGCTTTCGTGTTGTGTTGCGGCGTTCGTGTTGTGCTGTGGCATTTGCGGTTGTGTTGTGGCTTTTGTATTTGTCTGAACCTTCTCGGCCACCGTATGCACCTCCTGGTCAAACTTACCGTAAGTGTGAGCCGACTGCGTCTCCAGGAGGAGCAGGAGAAGGAAAGCGATGAGTTTCATTATTTCTGGTGGTTTTAAATAACACAGCTTTAAATTCATTATCACTTGTGTAATATGTATGCTATTGAAATTCTAATTATATTATTGATGCGTTGGATATCTATGAAAAAAATATATATATATAATTTTATCCACATAAAAACTGCTGTTTAGATGAAGGATGAAACGTGTGTATACACAGTTTAAGGATTCAGTTACACTTCACAAATATTCCAACTATTATTTCCCTCCATACTCTACAGAAATACACATTTCTATATAAAAGATTCACAGAAGATTACAGAATATGATCTGATGGAACAAAGTAAAACTGTTACCTGGAGATAGCCGGATGATTCAATGAAAAAGAAAAAAGCTTCCGGAGCACTGGAATATAATCTGTGTTCTGTTTTCTGCAAGTCTCACTGAATGCATCCAGCCAATCACAAGATATTAGATCATATTCGTCTTCATAACAATCACATCCCATTGGTTTACTCCCATGCACATGTATTTCCCTCCCTTAGAACTTGTGATTCATTTTCAGAAGTAAAAGAGGTGTGTCAAAGATCACACACACATCAATTCAATAGTCCAATATCGATGTGATTTGATAAAATCACAAAGATATTAAACTCAAGCGGGGCCACTCTCTCCAGCATGTTTTTTTTTATTCATTCATTAAATCTGCTTTTAGTACATCAGTTTTTATATTAATATCATTATTTTCCAGAGTATCACAGAGCATGTTTCACCTCCACTAAAGTAACTAGAATGAGTACTTCTTTGGTCATTTCTTACTGGACATCCTTCTTGCCCTCTGCAGACTGGCTGGATTGAAATGGACCATTGCAGCAGGAGGATTGGTACAACAGGGTCAAATGAACTAATAAAGCAGGGGTGTGAAACATAAGACCCGCCGGATGACTTTGCTAAGTGTAAAAATGACAGAAAGACAAGATAAATTGCATTTTCATAAAAGTTGCTGCTATTCTTAAAAAGTCCACAGGGGGTCGAACTCTGTAAGTGAGCTCAAGCGTTAGACCAGAGGGATCGACGTCAAAGTGGTGAGCATGTAGCCTCATACCTAAAATGGGTTTGACACCCCTGTGATAAAGTATAAAACAGAGATGAAACCAACAACTCGAGAAACGCTGTCAGTCGAGTTGTTTCGCAACAGCTTGATTCTTGTTACTCAAGACTTAACTGGATGACACAATGAAGGTAAAAATGTTTAGTTGCAGATTTTGACAGATTTCTGCACAATGTGCACATTGTTTTCACATAGATGTCTTTCTGTTTCAACATCTCAAAAGTGCTACTTCTCTGTTTCTTCCTCTGAAAGGTTATTCACCTCATGTGTAACCCTTAGACTATGAATCTATCACACCCGTTACCACACGCTTGAGTGCAGGGAAAGTTTAAATACTGCGTGTGGCAACACACATCCAGCAGAGAGTTAAATGTGCACCCACAACTCACAGTAAACATGAGACACACACACACACAACGGAAAATAACCGCATAATAAATGCAGAGAGAATAAAAGGAGCACTTGAGACACTCAGGGTCTTGAAGGGTCCCAAACCCGTCAAGGGGCCTTTGGTCTGAGACTGTAGACACTCACAAGAGTTGGATAAACTACTACGGAACAAATGATCTCCAGGTCATGTCCTGTTCAAAAATGAAGAAACTCCGGACAAACAAAGGACATCTTGGATCAAAAAGTTAAATCAAAAGTTGATCCAACGAACGAGTGGCGGTAAACAAACGAAACAACAGCGCTGCATTATTTGAGCGCAAAACGAATCCATATGAAGTGAATTCAATTAAATGTGTCCGTTAGTACGCAAGGATCGCTAATTAGCATTAGCATAGACGTGACGTAATGTTTTTTTTTAAACGTTTGACTTCAGACCAACAAGGATGAAACGAGAATTGTATGCAGTGTAAATGATTGAATTTTATTTCAGTATTGATGATTTCAAAGAAAAGACAACAGCATTTTAAATCAAACATACGCACCAGTAGTGCCTTAAAAAATAATTTGAAAATGTAATCACAGGGTTTATTAAAGAAATGATGTTTGATTGGTTTGGTTTGTGTTGTTGACGTCTTCATCCCTAATCCAGAGGAGAGCCGTACACCCCCACCTCACACGGGCTCAGAAACTCTCCTCCGTGAAGGGCCACGTTGACGGAACTCACCGACGTGACCCGATGGGATGCTCTGGATCACTCCGGACCTGTGAGGGAAGAAACACAAATGACTTTAGGTCAACAAACACAGCATTTAAAATACACTTGAAAACAGTCAAGACAGATGACTTTGATGAGATAAAATATAATCTTTTTAAGAACGCACTTTAACGTGTGAACGTGCGGCTGTACTTTACTACGTCAGCGATGTAGCTTTGCATGAGGGCGCTTATTGTTTTGTAATAACAGAGGTTTTTCTTGGCTACACATGTCCATGCTCACCAGTCGGGGTGCGGTACCCGTAGACCTCCACTTCACAGAGGTGAAGGTATTTCTCTGGTCCTGGTAGAACCACAGTGACGTAACGTCCCTCCACATGTCCAGTCAAAGGCAGAGTGATCAATTCTCCTTGACCAGTTGTACCAATTGTAGCAACACTAACAGAGAGAGAGAGAGATGAATGAGAAATAAAACATCACATATTATAGTCCTTCAGCATGAAAGAAAAAGGGATGTTGTTGTTTGTTTCATGACAACTTATTATCCCTCATGTATTAGAGTCAATGACACATGAACCAGCTAGCGGGAACCTGGCTCTGATCTTTGCTCATCTAGACATTACTCCTCTTAATCTTTAACTGTAAGGTTTTTGGTGCTTTATTAATGATGAGAAAATCACCTCAGCACCTTCAAGTCTCTGGGTTTGTTTGTTCCTGTTACATTTGAGAGCCGGCGTTTTTCATAATACAAATAAGGTTATTATAGTATATGATATATACTGTATCTTTATATATATTTATTGTTTTACACTGGGTTTGCAGCACCGTTGCCATCTAAAGAGTTGCCGACGTGAACCCTCGCCCCGTTAAGCCTCTCCTTGCAGCAGTCTGCTCTGTTCGTGATGACGATGGAGGTGATGATGTAGGGATGCAGCAGGTCAACCCTCCACCAGGGGTCGGTCTGTTTCTCAGTGTGGCTACAGGATCCAGATTCGAAATTAGAATTATGGTTTCCGTCAATCGCGTTGTAGGCCGCTGAAAGGGCGTGCGGTAAACGGGTCGACTGAGTCGCTTTTCCACGCAAAGCCACGTTCTCTGAGAGACGGATGAAAAACACAAAAGAGATTAAAAGGGAGGTGGTTTTTAATTGTTACGCTTTAATCAGCATCTGGGCTAATGACTTTACAATGATCCTGAGAGCACAACACACTGCTTCACAGTAAACACGTCTCACACACACAGGTCAAACTTACCATAAGTGTGAGCCGAGTGCGTCTCCAGGAGGAGCAGGAGAAGGAAAGTGATGGCTTTCATTATTCTGGTGGCTTCAAATTAAACAGATTTTAATTCAATATTATTTGTAACTGTTTGTTAACTATATTGTACTTATATTATTGAGTGTGTTGAATGTCTATAACAATAAAAGATATAATTTCATACATGGAGACTGCTGTTTAGATGAAGGAAAGAGTGTGTATCCATAGTTTAAGCGTTCAGTTACATTTCACAGTTATGTTTACAACTATTACAACTATTAGTTCCCTCCATATTCTGTAGAAGTACATATTTCTATGTAAAAGATACTCAGAAAATGACAGAATATGATCTGATGGAACAAATCAAAATAAAGTGTTACCTGAAGACAGTCGGATGATTTGGTGAAAAAGAAAAAAGCTTCCGAACCACTGAAATATAATCAAATCAAATCAAGTTGTTTATATGTGTCTCACTGAATGTTTTCAGCCAATCACAAGACATAAGATCATATTCATCTTCAACACAATGCCATCCCATTGGTTTACTCCCATTCACACGTATTTCCCTTCATCGCGATTCAATATCATTGACCAAGAGTTCGGATGTACTTTGTTCTGGATTTATTATTTACAGTTTTAACTATTTTTCAATTCTCTAACTTGTTTAGTTTATCTATCTGAGTGGTGATGAGGACCCACACACCCCCACATGCCAGGAACTTTCAGTCAAGCACACCCACAGAACACACTGGAGATTCAGATTCTTCAATCCACAGAGGTTTATTTGATCAACAAAGACTCAATAAAAAAAGATTTTCCTCTCGTCAGAAAGACACTAATGAGGCGACGGTAGAGCACATTAGTTTATACCTGGGGTATTCAAATGAAATGTAAAGAGAAGATGTCTAAGTCAAAAGCCTAAGGTCAGGATCATGTATTTAAAACGTGTGTGTGTCTTGTGTCTCTTTTCAGTTCATTGAGGGGTTTTTTCGCTCTTGTTGCTGATCCCTGTTTTGCCACCTGGCATTTTTTATTTTTGTATTCAACTTGAAATAAATGTTTTTTCTTCTGCGACCGCCAGTTAGTGACCTCTGGTTTATACATTTCTTTCTATCTCGCTGGGTCCCCCCCCCCCTTCTGTCTCCTAGCGCTTACCTAGAGATATATATCTATCTACTAACACAATTCCCTAAAAATTATTTTAACATGAATATATGCTGGATTATAGAACCATTTTTATCACATTCCCTGTGTGAAACATGGTAGATCCTGCTTTCCATCTTCAGGTAAAGGTACTTTATGCACTGTAGGGACCCCCCCCTAACAGCTGTGGTAGTGGACTCATCTACAGTTAAGGCCACACATGGTGACTTATGAATGGCTTCATCAAGCTGGTTTATCACATCCTGGGTTAATATTTTCTCACAAGTGTTTCTCCTCAGTGTTTTAGCTACTAATTTATTTATTTAATATTTATTTTCCAACTCGTTGAACCCCTTCTGTCTTCTAGCGCTTACAGAACGTTTGTATTCAACTTATAAAGTAAATTAGTAAAATAAAGTATTTTTCTTCTAAGTTTGTCAGTGACCTCTGGTTTAAACATTTTTCTTGTTGACCTTGTTGGTCCCCCCCCCCCTTCTGTCTCCTAGCGCCTACAGTAGGTACGGAAAGTATTCAGACCCCTTTAAAATGTTTCACGTTTGTTTCATTGTAGCCATTCGTTAAAAAAGAAAAACTGAAATATCACATGGTCATACGTTTTCAGACCCTTTTGAGCCAGTGCAGCCATGAGTCTTCTTGGAACAAGCTTTTCCACACCTGGATTTGGGGATTCTCTGCCATGCTTCCTTGCAGATCCTCTCCAGTTCTGTCAGGTTGGATGGTGAACGTTGGTGGACAGCCATTTTCAGGGTCTATCCAGAGGTGGTCAATTGAGTTTAGGTCACAGAGTTGTTGAACTCATACCGATATATATATATACATCCCTACTAACACAAGTGTATATGTTGAAATACATGGTGACTTATGAACGGCTTCATTGAGCTGGTTTAGCACATCCTGGGTTAATATTTTCTCTCAAAGCTTGCTTCCTTGTTTGTCCTCAATCAGTTTTAGCTACTGATTTATTTAGAAAGGGAGACCACCCAGTTGGTCAAGGTCGATGGGAAAAAAGCCAATGCAATACATGGGTATTCAGGGTTTACTGCTATTTCTAAGGTTTCTACATTTGAGAATATATTGTTACTGGTTGAGGGCAGGAGAGTATTAATCATGTATCCAATAGTTAAAGATGTCAGGTCTATAGGACTGTACGTCTCCAGTGCAGAGGTAGTGCGGAGGTCTTTTGAGACTATCTCTGCAAACTAACCACGGTTCTTCCAAACTGGTCTATTTGCAATGTTTAATTTAAATTCTGGGTTTGAGGATTACAACCTGGGAAGAACTACAGTTGACGTGGGAGTTCTCTGTTATATTAAGAAATAATATTAATGTAAATAAAGACTGAATATCTTTCACTACTCAGAAGAAGTTATTTGGTCATGGTGCAATAAAATTAATTTTTTAGGAGTGACATCTTGCTGCAGATTCAAGTCTACAGCCCAGAAATATAAAAACTCAACCCACTCTGCGGTGGATGAAAATTTAAACGTAAGAAAAACTATGAACATCAGACCAATAAGGATAAAATGAAAGAAAGGCAGTGTAAATTTCAGTATAGATGATTTAAATAAAAAGACTCAACAACTCTTACAAATGAAAACATACGCACCAGTAGGGCGATAACATAATTTCGCTGTCAAGATTTAGTGAAGATATGTTTTATTATTGGTTTGTATGGTTGACGCCTTTGTCTCTAATCCAGAGGGGAGCCGTACACCTCCACCTCACACAGGCTCAGAAACTCCTCTCCGGGGATCACCACGTTGACGTAGCGACCGTCCATCCCATTACACTGGAACTCACTGACGCCCCCCGATGGGATGCTGCTGATCACAGCGCACCTGGCGGGAGGAACACTCATTACTTTAGGTCCAAAAACGGTTCGTCTCTGCTGCTTTGGCGAGGGAGACCAACACGCTTTACAGCCTCACTGATGTGTGCCGTCACCATGACAACTCACACCAGCTCACACACTCAGTGGACTCGAGGTAAAGTACCTGGCGTTGTCGTTGCCGAAGTTGGCGAGGGAATCCCCGATGCGGATCTCGGCTCCGTCGAGTCGCTCGGACTCCTCCTCTCGGTTGGTTACCTTCACAGAGAACACCTTGTGGGTTCTACGCAGGTCCAGTCGCCACCAGGGGTTGACGTCGTTTTTGGTGTGAGAGCAGGAGCCGTCCTCCCACTTGCTGCCGGGGTTCCCATCGATGGCGTTGAAGGCGGAGCCGAACGTGAACAGGGACGACTGGGAGGCTTTTCCTCCCAGTGCCAGGTTCTCTCCTGCAAACACCGACATGAATGAGAGGATAAAAGTATCGCTCAGATGTGGCGAGTTCAACTGTGAATGTCAGATAAAAATCTGGGAGGCCTGAGAGAGAAGATTAGACACCATTAACGCTATAATTATTCATGATGCAAATGTAGCCTACAAGTATGGAAGTAAATCTGTGTCATCGGGGGTTGAAATAAAAAGTTGAGCGGCTGTACGCTCTCGTTTAACTTCCGCTCAGTTCATGTCCAACACAGTCTGTTAATGTACAAATGTCAGCTGTCCGTTACGGAATCTTACAGACGCAAACCACACTGATGGCATGAAGAAGAGTTAAAGCCCCGTTATTATGGGACATGGATACAATCCGAAGCCGAAGGTGTATTGGGTGCTCGCTCCTTTTGCTTGACGCACGCTCCTGATCTTGAATCTAGAATCTATTGCTCTTCCTTAGTGTCCTGGATGTTGGTGTCTCAAGGTTGAATTTTTTTGGGTTGAATATTGTAGCCTCCATTTCGAATATTTCAACATTTTTTTTTTTTTAGGTTGAATTTTTTTGTGGTGTTTTAATGTTGAAAAACATTCAGGTAAATAATTTCAATGCATAAATATTCAGTGCTAGAAATTCAACCAACTTTTTATTTCAACCCCCGATGACACAGATTTACTTCCATATACAAGCATTCAAAATAAATCAATGGTAGAAAAGTAAAAAAATATTAGGTTGAAAAAAGTTTTGAAGAAAAAGTCAGTATGTTAGGTCGAAAAATGTCATGTAAGAAACATTTTAAAATTAAAACTTCAGAAAAGGTTTTTAAAATAAATCTAAATATGTTGGGTTTAAGTCTCATGTTGAAAACTAAAAATGTTAGGTCAAAAATATATTTAAAAAAGTAAAAATATTTTAGGTAGAGAAATTCAAGGAAAAATAGGTAATGAAAAGAAAGGTAAACTTATGGTATGATTATTTTTTAAATAAACAAAATAAATAACATAAAACTGGTTCCATGTTATTTATTTCAGTAGTAGCTGAAGCGCTCACCAGTCGGGGCGAGGTACCCGTAGACCTCCACTTCACAGAGTGTGAGGATTTTCCCTGATCCTGGTAGAACCACAGTGACGTAACGTCCATCCGCATGTTTAGTCAAAGTCAGAGTGATTGTTGCTCCTTGATCAGTTCTATCAATTGTACCAACACTAAAAGAGAGAGAGAGAGATGAATGAGAAATAAAACATCACTTCGATCACATTCATACTTGTAGTCCTTCAACATGAAGATGAAAAGGACGAGCTTGTTGTTTTTTGAAATTCTCTATACTTCCATCAAAAGAAAAAGGACATTTTTGGGAAGTGGAATCTAAAGGAACCATAAATGTGTCTCCTCCATGTGGTGACAGCTGAGCCTGCATCTTGCAGCTAACTGTGCATCGCAAACAAAGAGGGAAGCTACCCGGTGGGGCTATGACAACACAGAAATGAGATGGCAACACACACACAGACACACACACACACACACACACACACAGAAAGAACTTCACTCAACTAAATCTGTAGCTAAAAAGGTTTTTGCCGCTATATTAATGATGTAAATATCACTTCAGCACCTTCAAGTCTGGGTTATTTGTTCCTGTTACGTTTGAGAGCCGACTTTGGTAACAATGCATACAAAATCAAATAAAGTTGTTCTGGTATACATATATATATATATATATATATATATATATATATATATATATATATATATACATAGTCTTACACTGGGTTTGCAGCACCGTTGTCATCTAAAGAGTTGCCGACGTGAACCCTCGCCCTGTCGAGCCTCTCCCTGCAGCAGTCTGCTCTGTTTGTGATGACGATGGAGGTGACGGTGTAGGGGCGCAGCAGGTCCACCCTCCACCAGGGGTTGGTCCGATCGTCCGTGTGGGTACAGGATCCGGAATGGAAATGAGAATCAGGGTTTCCATCGATCGCATTGTAGGCCGCTGAAAAGTCGTGCCCGTACCGGTCCGACTGAGTGGCCTTTCCACGCAAGGCCACGTTCTCTGTGAGACGGATGAAAAACACAAAAGAGAGTGTTTCTCAAACTGTGGGGTGCGACACTTTAGTGGGCCGTTGTGGTATTACAGTTGGGACGCATGGGGAAATGAACACTTAATTCATAATAAGAGCTTTAGTGAGAACTTCCCATCTTAAATGAAGTAGAACGTAAGCAGACGTAAGCACATAGTACAGACAACATAAACATGTTGCACTTTGTATTTGTTCCCTTCAGCTTAAATCTAATAAGCCACATGTCAGAAATGATGTTGGTCTGCCAATGCAGTCCATTTACAGCACAACAAAAATTATACAATTTTTATATGAAAAGGTAAATTCGTTGATCGACAATAAACACGTCACACACACACACACACACTCTCAGATCCAACTTACCGTAAGTGTGAGCCGAGCGTGTCTCTAGGAGGAGCAGGAGAAGGAAAGTGATGGGTTTCATTATTCTGGTGGAAATAACATAGCTATTTATTTATTATTACTAGTGGAAATATGTGCGCTATTGGAATTCTATCTGTATTCTAACTTTAATGTTGAATGGGTTAAATTTCTCTTGAAATATGAGACATGATTCTGTTTAGCAGAAGCAAAGAGTGCATTCACAGTTTTAGTATTCACAATATTTCATAGTTATGTTTACAACGATTTCAACTATTTTTTCCCTCCATATTCTGCAGAGGTACATATCTATACAAATAAATAAAAAGTGTTACCTGGAGACCCACTACAGCAATGATTCAATGAAAAAAAGAAATGGTTCCAATCAACGGAAACATCAAAGTCCTGTGTTCTTTATATGTGTCTCACTGTATGTATCCAGCCAATCACAAGATATTAGATCATATTCGTCTTCATAACAATCACATCCCATTGGTTTACTCCCATGCACATGTATTTCCCTCCCTTAGAACTCGTGATTCATTTTCAGAAGTAAAAGAAGTGTGTCAAAGATCACACACATCAATTCAATGCTCATAATCAAGAGTTCATGGTGTACTTACAATTCACAGGTACTTTATATGATTTTTCCCATTTAATACCACTGTATACTTCTACTTAATTACCCATTAGAAAGAAATATGGCACTTTTCAATCCACTACATACACTGTCCAGCATGTAGTTTTGTCAGTTATATCAGTTCTTATAATAATAATATTATTTTCCAGAGTATCACAGACCCTATTTTACCTTCACTACATTCATTATGAGTACTTGTTTGGTCATTTCTTACTTGACATGAATGACACCAAGCGGTGAGTATTTGGCCCTATACCTAAAATGGGTTTGACACCCCTGTGATAAAGTATTAAACAGAGATGAAACCAACAACTCGAGGAACGCTGTCAGTCGAGTTGTTTCGCAACAGCTTGATTCTTGTTACTCAAGACTTAACTGGATGACACAATGAAGGTAGAAATGTTTAGTTGCAGATTTTGACAGATTTCTGCACAATGTGCACATTGTTTTCACATAGACGTCTTTCTGTTTCAACATCTCAAAAGTGCTGCTTCTCTGTTTCTTCCTCTGAAATTTTATTCACCACATGTGTGACCCTCAGACCAGTCCTGTCAAACTCATTCCAGCGCAGGTACTGATTCAGGCTCTTGTCATCTCCCGCCTCGACTACTGTAGCTCTCTCCTGGCGACCTCTGCAGCTTTCCCGGAAGCTTTCCCCAGCTTTCACTGGTTAATAGTGGCTGCCTGCATCTAGTGCATCAAAACATTGGTTCTCACATACCATGCTGTCAATGGATCGGGTCCACTCTACATCCAGGACATGGTCAAACCCTACATTCCATCCCGCACACTCCGCTCTCCCTCTCTGAGAGAAAAGCACTCGGCAAGATCGCGACTCTTTGCTGTCCTGCCTCTCAAATGGTGGAACGTTGATATCAAAACTGCAGAGAGCATTTACATCTTCCGCCGAAAACTCAAGACACACCTCTATAGACCCTACCTTGAGTAAAAGACTAACAAACGGAAGCCCTAACAAATGGTAGCACTTAAATTGTACTTATAATGGCACTTATCTATAACGTGTTTTGAAACTGCTTAGTCAAAATGTATCTGTTGGCCTTATAACAACGGCTCCAACTATAATTTTCTGATAATGGAGAAGGTCTTTCAGAAAAGAGTCGAGGTTGTAAACCTGCACCACCTTCTGGTCTGGGATGGACTCAAGACACAAACTCTTTGCAATCCGATAAGCTGACAAAAGAAGACAGTTGTGCTAAAGTTAAATCCATAACTAGTACTTAGTATATTTGAATACTGTGGCCTTTTCACTTCACTTTGTTCATTTTTAAAATTTTTATTCTTGTCATTTTTATTACTGTCATCATTATACTGATGCTCTTCTTTTACCATGTACCTTGTTTGCATTTTTGCTGCTGCGATACTGTGAATTTCCCCATTTTGGGACTAATAAAGGAATATCTTATCTTATCTTATTTTATAAGCTCTTATTATGTGTTTTTATTCAGGGACTTCCTTTTCTTTAAAACATATGCCCCGGGATCTTGTTGATCATTGACAATTTCCGTAAAAACATTGTCCTTTCTGGTCAGATCACAGAAATAAAATAATAAAATAGTAGTTATTTATGTTGTTGAACATATATGGTACAACTTCCTGGTGTGTTTAGATAAGTGTACTTTGAGAATGTTTGTTTTTTTTACTCCAAGACCCATTAGCAAATGAATTAGACAATCACAAATAATGAAAGAAATAAATAACGTTTCCACCAACAATGAAAACAAACATTTTCTCAAGATCTAGGACAACACTTATATTACACTGGATTCATTTGCCAACTAAAAACTGTATATTTGTATTTATTGATATGTATTAATTGATATCAATTAGTAATGAATAAGTATTTGTATTATTATTTGTTCTTTTTTTTTATCGCTCTCTTAAAGGACAACCTGTGAGAGACCTGTCCTTTAAGAGAGCCTACATTTCCCATCAGGCCTCTGGCATCAAGACCCCGCGATACTTTAATATTGACACCTTTGCGCCTGCGCAAAATCATTCGAAAACTTGCATGGTGAGCGACGCCGTGGAGGAGAAAGACAACGCAGCGGACAAAACACACAATGGCGACGGCGGCGACAACGGCAGGCGGAACGGCCTCAGGCGGACCGGCCACCGGCCCGGTCGGCGGCGGAACCGCAGTGGGACGAAAGAAGGACGGCGGTCCTTCTACGAAATTCTGGGAGAGTTCGGAGACCATATCCCAGTTCGAGACGGTGCGGCAGTGGATCGGGAAGCACTACAAGAAGGTGAGCTAGCTTTAGCTTCGCTGGGTCTCCATTCATTTTCTATGACGGCCCGCGTCCCGCTGGCACAATGGGGCGCTGCTATCCAAGCTAACGTTAGCTGCTGCCACACAAAAACCCACTGACGCCATAGTTTAACGTTAGGCCGCTTATACACACCGTTACGTGTGTACGTTAGTGAAAGCTGAAGCCCAGTTCAGTACGTTTTCTGGTTCGCAACTACCAGAATACACACGCTCTGACTTTGGTAAAGCTGTTTATCTTTTGGCTAGCGCCCCGTTAGCTAACGTTAGTCAACCGCCACTTCGATGCCGTTAATAATAACACACCGCGGGTCGTAGGTGTTAACCAACGAGAGGTAGATGGACGTCAAGGCCACGGATGGGGTTCCGTTTGTGTTGTCATCTTCTCTCAATTGATATCATCTTTGAGAAATTTCCGTATAAGCATATGGGGGGGAAATAGGCCCAAAGAAGGCTTCGTTAATTAAATGTTAGTCGAGGGACACCGTGCAATCGAATCACACTAAAACAAAATATGATCTTGGTTTGGTTTTTTAATTTGCTCCGTTACGTTGTTGTCAGGAAGTTAGGACCCTCTTTGCTCGTTTTTGCAAACACGCTTGTATTTCGTGCGAAGGAGTGAGCGGCGTTGCGTTTTGTCAACACAACAGCAACAGCAGACTTCAGCTTCCACTAAGTTATTCAAACAAAGAATGGTTGTCCCTTCATGATCTCTTTGAAACACACTCACACGCGTTGGTTGATAGTATTGAAGTAAAATAAAATAACGTTACAATAAATTAAGATGGGGATAAATCTTTTTTTTTTCTTTTTTACACACCAGAAAGTGAACATGTAAACATGCTTACCCAAATGCTTGAGTTTGTTTATATGACATCACTGTATCCAAAACGGCTCATTATGATTTTCTTTTAAGGGCTGGTAGTGGGTATCCTTGACATCGTCCTTGTTATAAATAACGCATGGCCTGTGTGAGCCATTTTCCATGTTTTGATATGCCTTGTCCTATTTTCTCAAAGCCACAGCTTTTATCACGGTATTCCTATGCTGTGTTGTAGCTCTATGCCTAGAGGAGGGGAGTGTGTGGAAGATTCGGTAGATAGCTTGTCTTTTGAAAAGCAAACTGCCTAAATCTTTTTTTAGGACGCTGCAAGTTCTCAACTTTTACACCCTTAAACAGTTTTGTTCTGTGTAGTATAATTCCCATTTTTTAAAGAACCCAATGACATTTTTTGGGAAGATATTTGGTACAATTTTCCACAATATTCATCAGAATATCTTGGACTTTACACATGTCAACAAAAGGCACCGAAAACCTTTTATTATTTCATTTAATTAAGAAACACATTTTTAAGTTCGTAACAGGATACAAATGGTATTTAGTGAAAATCACTTTTTCAATTTCTATAAAAAATAACCCCAGCATAAAGGATACATATTGTTGCATAGAAACATGGTATGAGTTAGTTTTTCCTTTGGAAGATTCTTGTTTTTTTCATTTTTAATTAATGTGATCTTTGTTGCATGTTTTACTGGCCCGTGTTTTAGTAACTGTTTTCATACGGTCTGCTCCCAGTCTGTCCAGAATGACTCCCCCTCCAGCAAATCCTTGGCGGGTCTGGTGGTCCAGCTGCTGCAGTTCCAGGAAGACGCATTTGGACGCAGGGTCAACAACCCTGCTCTAACAAAGCTACCTGTAAGCAAAGAACAAATGCATTTAGAATATTTCACAGTATCAATACAATTCCTAGCTAACGAACTCTGTGTGCTGACATGTCCCATCCTCACTGCAACTCTTCCATCTTTAGGCCAAGTGTTTCCTGGATTTCAAAGCAGGTGGCGCTCTCTGTCACATCTTGGGGTCAGTCTACAAGTTCAAGAGCGAGCAGGGATGGTGAGTTGACTTCTGGCACCTTCCACAGAAACAGGTGTTGAACATTACTTTAACATTCACATGGTCGTCACTTTTTATTGTCGCGACAAAGAGGCTCTTGCATATTCCCAATGTTGTTTTTAAAAAAGTCTGCATTTTACTTATTATTATTTGTACTTTACTGCTGCATCCTCATCACCTCATATTAAATGTCTGGCTCTTTTTTCGTTGACCCTTCTCAGGCGTAGATTTGACCTGCAAAATCCTTCCCGGATGGACAGGAATGTGGAAATGTTCTTGAATGTAGAGAAGAACTTGGTCCAGGTACCGCACACCTTTTCCAGACACATGCTGTGGCTTTGATGAACTGTTCATTGTCCCAAATTAAAATGCCTGCTGCAATTTATAGATTTTCTATACGTATGTTTCTATATTATATGAATGTTTGATGGCTATTGGAAGGATTCTGCACCAACAGAAAGTACTTCTCACTAGTCATAACGGCTGACATTAACTTTTTTTAGTTAACTCACAGTAATCTGCATTTTTTAAACTCCTTTTTCTCTAATCTTGTAAATATATTAACTACCAATGACATGTCACTTTAACCAAGCGGCACGTATCATTTATAGATGAGCAGTAATAGTGCTTTACTGACATTTTTAATGTTTCTGTTTAGAACAACTGTTTGACGCGACCTACCGTGTTCCTGTTGCCAGACATTGAGCAGAAACAAGCCAGTAAGCTCAAAGACATCGTCAAAAGGCATCAGGTGAGCCTAAAACTTCTACCTCAAACTAGACTATTATATTATTCATCGGTGAACTGGTGAAGGCCTCTTTCTAATGGCAAACCACGCTGTATCCTTCTCTTTGGTTGTAATTCCTTATTTTCTCCACTCTCTGACCTCAGGGCTCCATTACCGACGACAAATCAAAAGCCACACACCACATTTACCCCACTCCATCCCAACAAGAAGAAGGTAGGGTTGAAGTGTCTGAATCTCAGATTAGTTCAATAAAACCGATGCAAGGGTCTTGAAGATGAGGTTGCATCGATACAAATGAGGCCATCAAGACAGACCGACCCGCAGGCAGGCACTCGCTAGCTAACTAGCTACGTACAGTTAAAAAAGAGATATAGGAGGCTAAGCTACTCTACTACCCTTTTATCTGCTTAGCCAACGTTATAGTTAACTGATAAAAGCACTATTCACAATGTCTCTGAAATATACAAAGGAAGAGGTAGTGTCCGTTTGTTTTTCTGTTGGTCACACCTTCACTCGTCTTTTAGATTCTTCTTCATACTGCATTTTGTTTGTAGCCCTCCAGGTCGTCATCCTCACAGAAAAGGAATAGGAAATATATAACTCGTCATGATAACATGTTGGAGTAAAACTAAAATTAGTTCAGTCGGTCAATGTGTACATGTCAGCATTGGTTTGTGTGTGTTGCAGAAGAGTGGCTTCGTCCTGTCCTGAGGAAAGACAAGCAGGTGCTGGTTCACTGGGGTTTCTCCCCAGACAGGTGAGTGCAGGGGGTGGGGGGGTAAAGATGCTCACTTCCACTCTTAATACTCACTGACTTATTTTCATCGTTCACCTTGTTTTTGTCTTATTTCTTTATGATTATAGTTGGTTTCTCTGACAGGAGTAAAACAGGCACATTTTCCCATGTCTTCTAGTTATTAAGAGTAATTTCATCAGAATTTATTTATTTTTATCAGAGTTCCTTGGATAATTATTGTAAACAGTGCTTTTGCTTCGAGGAATGTTATTTGTTTTATTTGTCATTTTTTGCAAACTGAGAGAAGCTGCGCATTAGAAAACTCTACAGACATTTTAGTGACTATTGCAAGTGACAAATAATTTATTTCAGAGATAAAATGATTTCTTTTTTTCAATAACATAATCTCTCTTATGCTGCATCCTAAACTAAAACACAGTTCTGTCAGTGCATTAATGTTGTTCTCATCCCTGAGCCGTGGCTGTTTCTTTCACTCTCTCAGCTATGATACCTGGGTGTCGGTCAGTGAGGTGGAGGCAGACGTGGAGGACCCACCCAGCGCCGACAGACCGTGGAAGGTGAGCAATGAGGAGCACAATAGAAGGAACTTTATCTTTAAATCAAAACAGACAGATTTTACAGCCACTTCCAGGCCTCTCCGGACTGACCAGGGGTTGTTGGGTGAAAAACTTGTCTCCAGTTTTTTTAGTGTAGCTCTTCTTGGCTACCTTGATCTCCCTCCTCAGTGAGGTTCTGGCCTGGTTGTACAGGATCCTGGCCCGACCTCTTTAGGCCTCCTTTTCAGTGCGTCTTCAGTGAACCAGGGTTTATTGTTGTTGTGTGTGTGTGTGAAAGGCTTTAGTCGGCACACGCATGTCCTCATAAAAACTGATATAAGATTTCACAGTGTCTGTGAGCCCATCCAGGTCTGTAGCAGCAGCAGCCTCAAAAACACTCCGATCAGTGGAGGCAAAGTGGGATTGTACCTCCATCTTTGCATCGTTAGTCCGTCTCTTTACAGTCTTCACCATAAGCTTTGTAGATTTTAATTTAATAACCTGTAGGTTGGGAGAAGAGTGACGAGACAGTGGTCAGAGTCCCAAAGCTGCACGGGGGACTGCGCTTTTAGTTCAGTGTAGCAGTGGTCCAGTGTGTTTTTGTTACACTTAACATGTTGTCTGTATTTTGGCAATTCTTTGCTGAGGTTTGCTCTGTTTAAAGTCCCCAAGAACAATGAGCAGGGTGTTTGTGCTCCGTGTCGGTGATCTGCTCAGCCAGGTGTTTGAGCGCCTCACTCACACAGGCCTGTGGAGGAATGTAAACACCGACCAGAATGAATGAGGAAAACTCTTACGGTGAATACAATGGTTTGCAGTCTATGAAAAGTGTTTCCAAGTGAGGGCTGCATGACTTATTTTAACACTGTGACATCTGTACACCAACCTTTTTGTAGATAAAAGCAGATTCCGCCTCCCTCAGAGCATGAAGCTCGGCAGATGTAGTGCGCTGTCTGGGATGTAATCACTAAGCCAGGTTTCAGTGAGGCAGAGGGCCGCAGATCAGCTAACGTCAGAGTTTGATTTATTTAGAAGCAGCAGTTCATCAATCTTGTTTGCCAGAGAGCGGACTTTCGCCAGATGCTCTGCCGGGAGGGCGGTTTGGAGCCGCTGCGCCTCCAACTAAAAGATTTCTGATCCTGTGAAAAAGTTTGACCAGTGTATTGACGGAGGTTTAAAACGTCTTCCCCGCTGAATGTGATCAGAGATGGGGAGCTGGAAACGAGACAAACAAAAAAAGAACAGAAAAGGTACGAGAGCGCGCAGTACCGAGGCGTCGCCACTTGGTCCGATCAGCATTCAGGGAGCCCTGGTTGTGGATTCTGGGCTTTGTCAAAAAATCCTTTAATCCTTTCTGATATTTGGGGCTATTGTCAAAAGAGAAAAGGAATTTGTTAACCGTGAGTTCTGTTTTTTTTTTTTGGGGTGAAACAATGAAGAAAAATCCTGGTGTGAAGAGATGATTCATGAACAATTCTCCCCCTCAGGTCCATGCCAAGTGGGTTCTAGACACTGACTCCTTCAACGAGTGGATGAATGAAGAAGACTATGAGGTGGATGACAACAAGAAGCCGGTCAGCTTCCGCCAGAAGATCTTCCCCAAGGAGGAAGAGGTAGCTATTCTGCTTGTGTGTGTTTTTCACTCCCAGAAAATCCGGGTTGTGAAAGTTTTCTAGGCCTCGATCAACAGTCGGGCCTCGTTGTTTATTAAATATCAGCCACAGCTTTTCCCGATTGTGTACCACATGATAATAACCAACCATGGACGATGGATTGGCAGGCGGCTCGTGTCTTTGTTGCATGTGTTCTGTGCGTCTACTTCCGCTGCGTCTGGCCTCTTTGTTTGTTAGTTGCCCATCCTTTCCAAACCTTTCCTCACTCTTTGTCACCTATCAGGGTTTCTGTTTACGTCTGTGCCAGGTTTTTATAAAAAGTCGGTAAACTACAATAGACTTGATTGTAATCCGAAAGCCATGTGAAGAATCCATTAAAGAGAGTTCTCTTTTTGGTCTGTTCTTCGTCACCTCACTAAAGTAGTCAGGGTTTCTGCTGACATCAATGCATTTTATGCTCCCGACCCATTTAAGGCTGAGCAGAAGCCTGTTTGAGTCCCAGTTTTACATCATTCATAATGGCCCAAAGCAGTTTACATGCTACTGGTTTTGATGTCATTTAAGGCAGAGAAATGTTTCACCTCGTGGGACGAGTCAAGTTTTGAGCGACCAATAAGCTTTATTTGAGAGCGCATTAATGGCGGCGTACGGAAACCCTGGTCGTCTCCTCCACCTCCACAACATCTTCCCCCCACCCCACCCCACCCTTCCCTCTTTCCCCTCCGTTGTTCTCCCACTGCTTCCCCTCCTTGTGTGTGCAACCGTTCCATCCTCTCATTCTGCGGCTCTTTCTCTCATCCTCCATCCCTCGCTCCCTGCGCTGCACGGGGTTTGTCTGATCAGTCTTCCCGTACACCCGATCGCAAGGAGCGCAAGGCCAACTCCGCTAGCAAGAAGAGGAGGCGCTCCCCCTCGCCGCCGAGCACCCCCGCCGAGTCCCGCAAGAAGGGAGGAAAGAAGGGGTAAGGAGACCACTTTTTAATGTACCGCAAATAATTTGAGTTGTAGTCAATGAAATCAAGCAGTCGGGTTATTTCCTTAAACGGCTTGTCTATGTAGGTTTTAGTGAATGTTCCTAAAGGGTGTTTCATTGGAGTAGTGGCAAGAACAAAAATGTAGAACAAAACCTGTCATAACCTTTTTGAATGTGTATGCACTGGAACCTGAAAATAGATGATGAACTAAAGCCGCTGTCAAAGTTAACATTGACTTTCAGTCCTGTGTGCCGCTGACGTTATGATCTGCTCGGCTGAAGCAGGGAAACCGTAAAGGTGCTCGATGCTCAGTGTGTGTTTGGAGAGTCTGAGCCTGCCATACCAACTAAATCCAGTGACATTTATCTGACTCGCGACTCCCTGGTGTCAGGAACCAGGGGCCTCACTGGAAGCGCCGGGGCCACAGAGGCGAGGAGGAAGACACGGAGGAGGACATGACCAAGGACATGGACGACTCCTCAGCTGGTGCCAGCATGGAGGAGGGAGGTGTGTCCAAGAACGGTACGTGGCGAGAATATTAATCAAAAGGGGCACCTTGTTACGTTATAGTCATGTGTACTGACATGGAAAGTTTTGATGATTTTCAATTCTAGGGAAGACTCAGATTTTCCTCTGCTCTTTAAAAAGTCCCACCTGTGATGCCCCACTCCCATGCACCCCCATGTCTATTAAAGTGTCCTCTTTTGCTAACCAGAGTGCCGGTTAATGTCTCCCAAGCCCACAGCTGGGTTATCCTTTCAGATATTAAAAAGAAAAGTCTGTTCTTTTTTTTGTACCCAGCAAATTCAAAGAAAGACAGTGAGAGCACTCCGGTAAAAGGAGGCAATGTGGCTGATTTGGGTGCGTATGAATATCTGAATCATCAGTCGTGAATTCATGAAAGAAATGCAGTGATGTCTCTTAACCAAAATCTGTTTTTGCTTTTTCTAGATGACATGGAGGACGACTCTGTGTTGTCTGGTGGAAAGGTGAGATGATCGACCACGCAGACTTCCTGATGACTGTTTGCCTACCGACCAGTTACTCACTTAACAATATGTCAACCTCCACAAGTTTTTGTTTTTGGCACACTGGATTTTAGCTTAAAAAAATGATTTGGCCAGAAATAAGCTGTGTTTTCCTCATGCAAATGGCCTGTTTTTTTCCCTCCAAACCTGGTTCTTGGTTCATATTGTATTATGCAGACCATGTTCCCACCTCTCTTTAAATACTGTCAGATCCGCATCATCTTATTTTTTCTACACTTTGTTTTTAAATTGGCATCACTTGGTTCCTCCCAACAGTGTTGGCTGCTCACCATGCTGACCGGTCCCTCTGTCTCTCTCTGTGTATTTTTCTTCTCTCTCTCTCTCTCTCTGTATTTCTGTCTCTGCAGGATGATGAGGAGCAGGGCAAAGCGGAAGTGAACCGACTGATGGACTCCAGCGAGGACAACGTGACTGAACAGACTCACCACATCATCATCCCGAGCTACGGAGCCTGGTTTGACTACAACTGGTAAGTGAGAATACACCCTCACATTTTATCTATTATGTGTAAATGTGATGGTGAAATGTTGTGTGCTTTGATGTTGTACATTCATTTGTTTTAGGCTTAAAGGTCAAAGCATTTGAAAAGTTATATTTGGAATATACATATCTTAGAAGTAGCTGTATTTAAGGTTCAGTCGAGACTGATATCCCCAAAGATCATTATTATGGCGCCTTTTGAACAGCAGCTACACAGTTGTTAAGAAACTAAGGAGCCAATTCCCTCTTTTCATACATTGATCATAAAACCAGTTCCTTGACTCCGTTTAATCTGTCTTCCTCGTCCTGATAGCATCCATGAGATTGAGAGAAGAGCGCTGCCCGAGTTCTTCAACGGGAAGAACAAGTCCAAAACTCCGGAGATGTGAGCTTATACACACACACACACACACACACACAGTTGCAGGTTACATGAAACCACAAACACTTACATGGGACTCGATGTACGATGTGTTGCTGCCGACCCAAAGCGATACGTTTCCTGTGACGCTCATCTCTTTCTTACCAACAGATACCTGGCCTACCGCAACTTCATGATCGACACATATCGGCTAAACCCTCAGGAGTACCTCACCTCCACCTCGTGCCGCAGGAACCTGACTGGGGATGTCTGTGCCATCATGAGGTGAGCGTACTTCAGTATTCTGTCGTATCCCTTTTTTCTATAGTGGGATCTTTTCCGGATGATCTGCATGCCGAAGATGAAAGCGCATCAATCCTCTTTTGCAGGGTTCATGCATTCTTGGAGCAGTGGGGTTTGGTGAACTACCAGGTGGACTCTGAGAGTCGCCCGTTACCCATGGGTCCCCCACCCACTCCCCACTTCACCGTGCTGGCTGACACGCCATCTGGCCTCATGCCTCTGAACCACAGACCCCCACCGGTAAGTCCAACTTAAGATATACAAGATGGAGAGAGAGAGAGGGGAACACGTATGAAAATCAGATTCACTGTAATGTAGCATTTATTTTGTTCTCTGGATTCCATTGTTTTCTAATGTTTGTATGAGCCGCTTTATTTAGAAAACCTACCAAAAACCTCAGTAATGGAAATAAGAGCCATGTAAAAACATCTTTGCTCGTGTGCTGTGTTTCATCTCTCTAGATTCCCCCCCAACAGCCAATGCCCAACTTCGCAGACAAAGTCAAAGACAAGTCCATCGACCTGCAGAACTTCGGCCTTCGCTCCGACCTCTACAACAAGAAAAACCTCAAGGTCTGCACATGACTCAATTCACAAGCCGTGATGTGTTTTCCACAACAAAAATGATACTGCTAGTTCATGTTCCTGTCATTCTTAAGGCGATCATTTGGTTCTGGTTCCCTACAGGGTAAGACCGTCAACTCCACAAGGGATTGGACCGAGCAAGAGACTCTTCTGCTGCTGGAGGTGAGGAAAGAAACGCGGTGTAAATATGGGTGACTGCTTTAAAGACTGATGGAAACACAGTTCATGCATTTGTTGTCCATCTTAAAGTTCCATCATTTATGGGTTTTATTATTCTCTCATAACTCTTCCCTTCTATTCCCTCCTCTTCTTCCTTAAGCATTTTTTGTGCTTTTTTTATTCCATTATTTCCTTTCTCAATTTGACTTTCTCTTGGTACCTTTTTACACATGCTTTACCTCCCTTCTGAATTCTCTCTCCCATCATCTTCTGCCTTGCGACCCCTTAAACCTGTTGCCTTTATGATTTTGCATATCTTTTGTTCATAAATCTCGCGCACACTTCCAAGACATCATGGTTGAATGTATCTTCACATCCGTTGACTCTTCCAGGCTCTGGAGATGTTTAAAGACGACTGGAACAAAGTGTCTGAGCACATCGGTTCACGCACCCAGGACGAGTGCATCTTGCACTTCCTGCGCCTTCCCATTGAGGACCCGTACATGGAAAGCACCGAGGCCTCCCTGGGCCCTCTGGCCTACCAGCCCATCCCCTTCAGCCAGTCTGGAAACCCCGTCATGAGCACCGTGGCCTTCCTGGCCTCTGTGGTTGACCCCAGAGTGGCGTCTGCTGCCGCTCGCGCAGCTTTAGGTGAGAACGGACAGAACTGTAAAGTCAAAGCTGTGTGGTCTTTGATTTTAGATTTTACATACTGGATTAAGCTCTTCTGTAACTAAAACAAGTTTTTACTTTAAATCCTTTGTAGCAAGGATAGGGTTAGATGCGACGGCTTCTCTCCCACATTAACAAACACAGGAGATTATTGAAATCACAAAACTAAAGAACATGGCACAGGGTGAAATTGGAATATGTAATAAATGCAATAATCCAAACAAATAGAAATGTCTATGTAAACATTGAGCTTCAGGCCTGAATCATTGAAACAAATGTCTTCTCTGTCTGCAGAGGAGTTCTCTCGTGTGCGTGAGGAGGTGCCGGCTGAGCTGGTGGAGGCTCACGTGAAGAAGGTGCAGGAGGCGGCCCGGAGCACCGGCAAGGTGGACCCCGCGTTCGGCCTGGAGAGCAGCGGCATCGCTGGCACCGCCCCCGAAGAACCAGAGAAGACTGGTGAGCAGAACTTTGGGAAAGGTAGAAACTGGAAGTCTCCCCCTTAGAAGTTTGTGGTGGTGTTGCTTGCGAATGGAATTTTATTTCCATGTGATTTGTTAGTTTTGTTAGTATTGTGACGTGAGATCGAAATCTTAACCGGTCAACAATTCTCAATGTACATGAACATTTTTTTTTTCTTCTTTTTTGTCGATTAATACAAGCAGTCTGAACTAGTCCTACAAACAGTTTATTTTTAAATATTATTAAACACCTCAGTACATAAACATTAGAAAATGTAAATCCTTCTCTAATGTATTGTGGCGTGTGGCGTGATCACTTTACCTTCTGTAGCTCTTGTACCTAAATGCACAGAAATCATTCACCTTGTCATCGCGATGCATCCTAGAATCGGGACTCCACCCCTAGTGACCACTGGAGGGCAGTAGATGGTAGAGTTTGTAAATGTGGCAGGGAGAGGTGTGCCTGCTGTGTACATGGGATTATCCTTGCTTGTCCTCACTCTTTGAATATAAATGATGGTCTTTCTTTGCATGCATATTTAGCAGATGACATTTGAATACCATGCACATGTCAGCTTTTACCAGCAGGGGGTGACGTGTGGATTAAAACAGTGGCGGCAGATGGGGAGGGGGAGGAGAAAACTGGGTCATCTCCCTCTAACGTGTGCTTATCTCTCTCTATATTTTGCCCAATGCTTTCTTGACTTCATGCTCTTTAACTTCTCCGTTCACTCTCACTCTCCCACCTGCATTAATACCCACCTCCCGACTCAGTGCCTCATTTGGCCTGAAGCACCCGCACACAAAATCAATATTCAAACCCTTACCGCACGCTCGAGTGCATCCGTGACACAGTTTAACACTCAAACGTACACATGTACATCTGTGCGCTCAGTCTGTCCTGTGGCGCTTCAGATGCCTCTGACCGGTAATTCCTGTCTTGAATGTCTTACTTTAGTTTTTGGATGGCGTTCTCCTCAGTCCAGTTATTTGTTTTAAATGATTTCAACGGATTTGCTCCGTAGTTCCTTTCGGTCTGAATGTGCACGAAGGCCATTTCACCTTCTTTTTGCCAGTATGAGCAAGTTCATGGAGGAATAAACCGTTGTGATGAAAATGTAGGCTGATTTGGTCTTAGTTTGACACAATGCTAATGCTCCTCTCCACTGTGGTTTGCAGAAGCCCCAGAGCCAGAGAAGATGGAAACTGACACAGACTCCCAGCAGGCAGATAAGGTATAACAAATATTGGTACTTTTTTTTTAAAGTATCCTACATGTTGATGAAATCTGTGGCTTTAGACGTTTTCCCCCTCGTGGCGCCGACACCAGCCCACCTAACATTGTGCTTCTGTTCTGGACATTCAGGCTGAGCTGAAGGACGAGGCCGAGAAGCCCAGCGAGTCCGCAGAGAAGAGCGACAAGACGGAGGCTGCGGATAAGGTGAAGAAGGAGGGGTCGGAGACGTCGGAGCGCGAGGAGGACAACGAGGATGGAGCGGAGGCAAAGGCTGCTGCAGCAGGTAACCCGGGACACTCATGATGGAACTCAAGGCGTTCCACACACACAAGGGATTCTATCCCCTATTCTCAGCGGTTCAGCTCTTCTAGTCAACCACTAATTGCTGAAAAACATTGTAAACTTCAGCGTGTAGAATCCCTTCAACATACATGTACTGTAAAAAGTGGCAGGATTCCAGGAGGACTTTTTGGTGCTTAATGAGTTAAATGTCTGTCCCTGTCAGACAAAGACAAGGATGGGGAGAGGGAGACGTCGTCCCCGGAGCAGGAGAAGGAGAAGGAGGAGAAGGCGGCCACGGACGAGGGTGAAGAAAAGAGGAAGAAACTGGAGCACGACATCGGAGAGGGCAACATCGCCACGGCGGCCGCCGCCGCTTTGGCATCGGCCGCCACCAAGGCCAAGGTGAGACGCGTCCGAAGCATCACTGACAATCTGTCGGGATTCATGGCCATTTTGCAGGTTATTTTCGACTGGAAACCTCATTCTCCTTTTCTCCTTATTGCACATGTGGAACAGTAAATATACTCTTGTGTTTTAACTCAATGAGCTAAAAGTCATTGGACATCGATCAGATATTTAATCTCCTCACTTGATCCTCTCAGCACTTGGCAGCCGTGGAGGAGAGGAAGATCAAGTCTCTGGTGGCTCTGCTGGTGGAGACCCAGATGAAGAAGCTGGAGATCAAACTGAGGCACTTCGAGGAGCTGGAGACCATCATGGACCGAGAGAAAGAGGCCGTAAGTCAAAGAATCTTATGATCCTTAATGTTACATGTGGACAGCTTCATTAGTTCCAATATGAATTTAAAAAAAAAATTTACACACCTCGTAAAGGTTTTCTGCTGTCATTAATAATGAAATATAATGAAATGATGAAAGGTGATCTGTAGTGAGAAGCCCTTCCAGGACCCTTTTTGAAAGGAGTATAAATAGAGTATAAATTACATTTGTGGTTCAGAATGATGAGGCTTGGAATAAAAACCAATGACTCCTTAAAATAATAATAAGTAAAATAAGCAGCCAGTGGAAATCTGGAGGTTGTGGGCCGATGTTGGCCACTGACCGCCCACCCCCCCCTCCCAGGGACCAAAGAGCACACACACACAGTCCATTCTTTGTGGAGCAGAGCACATTACCCAGAGCGAAGCGTCGGAGCAAACCGTCACCTGCCTCTTTAGGGGGAAGCTGTTTGTTTGTGTGTGTTTTATGTGTCTCATGTGTCTCGTGGCTCTGGACACTCCCGGAGACGTGTTTTCCACGGCGGAGGCATGGGGAGTGCAGCCCAGTTTCACAGCCGTAAATAGTGCATGAAAAAGCCTGCTGCTTCCATGGGCTGTAAAGCACTGAACCTCTCACGAAAAACAAAGATCCACACAGGGCTGCAAAGAAGCCGTTTTTAAAAAGCGAGTCTCCGAGGCTCCGCAGGTCAGGAGCCAAATGGCGTCCTCAGTGTCCGTCCTAACGGGCCCTTCGTCTCTCTTCCTGCAGTTGGAGCTGCAGCGGCAGCAGCTGCTCACCGAGCGCCAGGCCTTCCACATGGAGCAGCTCAAATACGCCGAGATGAAGGCGAGGCAGCAGATGGAGCAGCAAGCCGCCGCCGCTGCAGCCGCAGCCGCCCAGGCTCAAGGGCAGGGGCAGGGGCAGGCTCCTGGATCCGGACCTCCTCCGTCAGGCATGCACCCCGGAGGGCCCCCGCCCCACCACGGTGGGCCGCCTCCCGGTGCCTCCATGCACCCCGGATACCCGCCGATGGGCCACCACCCCATGGGCCCCCACCACCCAGGACAGACAGGTGAGAGACAGAATCACACAGTGGCTTTCTGACAGTTTTGTAATGAGACACAAAAAAACCCCTCACATGTATATATTTATGATATAAAACGTATTGTTACACAGGACCAATGGGACCGGGCCAGCCTATGCCGGGACGCATGATGTCCGGCCCGCCTTCTGGCGGCCCCCCTCCTGGAGGCATGGCTCCCATGATGCCCCCCCGCCATCCTGGAGCTCCCAACGGCATGTGTAAGTGCATCGCTTTCTGCCTCATGTTATGTTGGTGGTGAGGATGTTCTAACGTTTGTGTCTGATTTAAAGGGGTTGTTGTGACCTGTTTTTATCTAAGAAACGGCATTGAACGTTTCCATAGCATCTAGTATAGATAAAACGAGACCTAAACAATCTTATTGATCGTCCAATGACAGCCATTTCTCTTGGTAATTGTTCATACGAGGGACTCTGATAACTAACCCTCAGAATTTTGGCAGTTGAGCTGAATAGCACTAAATGAATCCCATCTCACCTTTAGTGAACCTCGGAGCTAATGCACACTTTACAAATGGTGGATTGAACCTGTCGGTGCTTCATGTTACAGCGAATGTCGAATAAGTAGCGTCTCTACTCCGGATTTCCAGGTTGGAAACCATCTAGGAATCTCCTCAACCTCATTAAGCGCTTCTCCTCTCTTTCCAGATCCGGGCCCACCGGCTGCACAGGCTGAAGCGGTACCTCCACTTCCTGTGGGACCTCCAGCGCCGGCGAGTGGACGAGTGGCTGACAACTAAGACACACACACACACACGCACACATACGTGCACACAAAACTAACTCAATCTCTGGACCCCTTTTTTTGATGACCTTTGCCACTGGCTCAACATGTCTCCCTCAAAACTACAGTACACGTAATCATCAGACACACTCACACACTCAGGGTTCTGTGGCAATGGTAACCCAATTTCCACACACACACACGCGCACACACACAAAGACCTCCTCTCAGGGCACAGCGGCAAGGGTCGTCCAGTAATGAACACTGTTTCCTGCTCTGTTGGGCCGGATGGAGGCTGGAGAGAAAGACTTCATGTACAGAAAACACAACAAGGAGAGAGAACAAATATAAAAAACTGTCTGTCTCCCTTTTCTTTCTCTTTCCAATGCTGTTTTTAAATGACACTGTACCCCCCCCTCCCCTCTTTCTTCACCAAAAAAAACATGCACCTCCTCTTTCTGCAAGCCAAACACTACGAGGAGCTACTGAGGTCAGACATGTGTGTGTTTGTGCTGAGCAACTCGAGCGTTAACACACACACACACACACAGCTTGTCCGTGTCTAGTAGAGTATCTACCTCTCGCTCCTCTGTGATACACTGTAGTTCTCGGTGTGTGTGTGTGTGTGTGTGTGTGTGTGTTCATGACGGGGGGGATTCATAACGGTTCACTTTGTGCGTCAGATATTTCTGAAACTAGTGAACTAGCATAGTTTGGGATTTCCTTGAGTATGTTTTTGGGTGTTAAATAATCTGAGGAATCAGTTCATGGTTGATTTAGTTTATTTGACTGGATATGTTGACAATAAGTAAAAAAATACTTAAGATCTGATTATGAGAGGCGCAAACGTTCCTTCTGCCGCACAACAACCACAGCAATGTAACACAGGCAAGCTGAGGCTCACACTGGAGGATGTGCACACACACACACACACACACACACACACACCCTCCTGCTGACCTTCACACAGCCGTTAGAGAGGTAGACGCTGACTCAACTGAAACATCAGAACGCAATCTTCCTCAGCGTGTTGACTTCTTTCTTGTTTTTAGGTGTTGATGATAATGTATCCCCCCCCCCGTTTTTCTTTTATTTTGACTGAAAAAAAATATTAATTGGGAATGTAATCTGCCCTATTTTGCTTTATAGAAAATGTAATCGTTTATTCTTGAGATTTAAAGATGGAACCAGCAGATATTTGGTATTTTGCTGTATCTCACTGTTAAGGTGCTCTGGAGAAAAGGTAATCTGAACTTTCCCAGCTAATGACTCATTAGACCACCAAAAAAAGAGGTTGTTTTAATGTGCCCCCCCCTTCCTCCCCCTCTATGCTCTCTGCTACCTCTTCCTCGTTCATCCGCTAGCTACCTCTTTAGAAATCTGTCTCTTGCTATGTGCTACCTCTGCCTCCCTCTGGATACCCCCCCCCCCCCCCAGCCCACATGACTGCTGCATTACTGTTGCCCTCTTTATTTTTATTTTTTTTCTCTCTCCCACTCACACACACTCTCACACACACACACACACACACACACACACACACACAAAGGTAATCATTCACTCCCGCTCTCATTCACAGTGACCCACTTTCCCATTCAACACCTTACCAGGCTGGTTATGTAATATCACTTAAATTGGACAGGAACTCCATACCCCTCCCCCCCCTTACATATATTATCTTTAATCGATACTTCTTTGTGTTAATGGTAATGTATTTTTAAAACGTTTTGTGTAGCTGAAAGTTCTGTTTGGAAGTTTGTAGCATTGTTTTTTTGTTTCTTTTGTATGGGGTCTGTTGGTACTTGGACCTGGACACTGTCGAATAAACTGTTTTGTATGAGGTTGGTGTCCTGATTGCTTTTCTTTTTCCTTTTAGACAAGGTGATCTTTTCCTGAGCCGGTATTAAACCCACCACCTCCAGTTTGATACGACCAAGAGGCAGATGTACTTTCTTTTTAATTGCACAGAAGTCTGTACGGCTTCCACTGAGGTTTCCAACAAACTCATAATATCACTGCGTACCTGCAGTATCGTATGCTAAATAAACCATCTGAATCCATAAAGGAAAGCTGGCTACGCCGTGCCTTCAAACACTCAAAAGCTGAGAAACTGCATCTCCGCTACCTTCACCCCGCCTTAAGAAGCAGTCACGCAGCCTCTTAAATAAGCTCTTTACCACCCGTTCTAAATCACGTCAAGCGTGTGGACCCTGTTTAGAATCTGATCGTCTTCCGGGTGGCGTTGTAGCTCTTGGAGGAGAACCCTGGATTATCTGCGTGTCCCCCTTTGGCCTTTTGTGTGGGGATTAGGAGCCGCGCAGCGAAACACATCTGCGCCCGCAGTTGAGGCTGAGGTCGGTGGTCTCCTCCCATTGTATAAAACAATATAGTGATTGATTCAGATAATAACCAGTGAGACATCTGGCTGACCAGCTATCATTGTTTTGACTCGGCGCGTCCTCATGAAATGATGTGAACCATCGGTTTGGATGACTTTCTGTACGTCTGCAACCAAAAGCTCTAGTTGTAACCCATGGACCCAGGAGGCATGTGAGATGGAGAGAAACCCGCTATATGGAACCTAATCCCTAATCTGACTGGGGGGGTAAGAGGATGTTATGGAGAGAGACGAGGGCCAGAGGGTGATCACATCACTCCATCTGTGGTCATGGGGAAGGTTTTTTTTTTTTTTATATGTAGTGTTTGTGTTGGAGGAGCCGGTGTTAGAATGGTACGACGTATACGAAGTTCAGTCGGGGTTTTGGGTTCAATCATCGGTGTCTGAGTTCTTTTGTTTTTGACGCGGCCTCGTATCATACCTGTCGTCATGGAAACAAACCCCTTCATTTGCCTGGCCTTTTTCACAGGACGGCCACACTTCAGGAGAGAAACACCAGAGGGAACAAGTTCAACTTCGAGTCAAAATACACGAGGCCACATTTGGCATGTCAACAGTTTTAATGTGATGTTGACGTGTGGTCAGCATCTGAATATGTAAATGTTTTTGCCTGTGCGTGTTTGTGTGGCCGTGTTGTGTTGGTTTTGTCGTCCCGGTGCGGCTGAGGAGGAGAGGTGTCCTCTTGGCACTTTCAGGCGACTTTGGGGTTTATTTTCTAGAGACAATAACGGCTCAGAGCAACATTTATCCGTAACATTAATAACCTGTTTCCTACTGACAAGCTGCTCCTTTAGGGGACTTTACCACAGATGTATTTTTTTACTTTTGAAAAAATCTCTTAAACCTCCAAACTGCTGCTTTTTTTTTTTGTTTCCCTCTCAGAAAAGTAACTGCCCGCCAAATTCTGCTGACGCTCCTGAGAAGATCTGCCAGCGAAAGAGGAAGAAAAAGCTCCAGTGTTTGCACACAAGGTTGTTTTGACTTGACACATGGGCTCAAACCAGTGACCTTTGTAGCTACAAGACATTCTCCAGACTGCTGACCTCAGACGGCTCTATTTTTAGTCTATATTTCCCATTCTTTGAGGTTTTGACGTCCTCCTTTCGTCTCGCATTGAAACAGTCGAGTCCGTCGGGGGGAACAGGAATGAAGGAAGACAATGGGATGAAGTCATATTCCTCCATCAGCTTGTGAAGACACACTGTAATGCATTCTTTGGTTTGATTTGTATCAAACATTGAGCTTCTGCAAGAGAAATAATTGATACTTTAAAAGCCTGCAGCCGAAAATGTTTTGCACACCAAGTGATCGTTATCTGAACTCAATTTCTGTTTTTTTTCCCCCGCTTATTCCTCTTTTATATTTTTGTTTTCGGTAAACTGTTAAATTCCTCATTTCCCTACATGTTTCAGGTTGGCCTCCTCCTTGTGTTCCCCCCCCCCCCCCCCCCCCCGCTGGTGCAACAGGTGTGTAAATAAATGAAGGTAAGGTATGACTTTTTTTTTTTTACATAGCCGGGACCACCCGTATAATACACCAGCACTCGAGATACTGAGCTCCACACCTCTCCAACGGAGGGCATGAAAAAAGAAGCCTGTGTGTGTGTGTGTGTGTGTGTGTGTGTGTGTGTGTGTGTGTGTGTGTGTGTGTGTGTGTGTGTGTGTGTGTGTGTGTGTGTGTGTGTGTGTGTGTGTGTGTGTGTGTGTGTGTGTGTGTGAGCGAACACAGTCCTTCCCCAGAATGCTTCATAATTAACATGGCCGCTCCCTCGGGCCTCCCGCGTATGCACTGAATCTGCCACGGCTGATGAGCTTCACACTTTCAACCCCACCGCTGCTCTCTCTGGGCTTTTTTCTTGACCGTTAGCTCGGCGGCTCGTCGGGGCGAAGCTAAATTCATTCGTGTGGCGCATTTCAACAACCGGGCCTGAATTCTACATGTTGAACAGCAGGGGGCGACTCCTCTGGTTCTCCTTTGTGGACAAGGAGACATTCAGCAGGTCAACAAAAATTGTTGATATGTAACTGGTGGATGTGTAAATGACAAGCACAACTTATTAAAGTTAGCATTATCTTTGTATTTATATTATACAACGGTAAATCAAATCAAATATTTTTGATTAATCCTTTTCTTTCAAATGATTGGGTTTCACACTCTCAGGGTATTAATATCTGCGAGAACGGAACATCTCCCTGAAACTAAGAATGATTGTCCCCAATAAGCAGAACAGGTGAACTGAGTTGTCTTCAAATGGCCATTTTGTCAGACTTCATGGTCGTGACAACAGTCATTTTTCACATCGGTATAAAGATGGCGCAGGGTGAACATGCCCTAAAAGAAAAGAGCGGGCTTGTTGTTACTCTTGCGGAAAGTCGGCCTGCAAATGTTCAGCTGCTAAAAAAGACTCCAAATAAAAATATTGAAGGGCTAAAAATGTAATTCCAAACTCCAGCAATAATACACACCGACTGTGTGTGTGTGTGTGTGTGTGTGTGTGTGCCAGCTCCGGCTGCAGCTAAAACGCTGCGGGGTCCTTGCCCTTTTTTTGTCGAAGGAGCCTGTTGCTATAGCGATGGCGCCATAGTTACAGTCCGACCAGCCTGGTGTCTGGCAGGCTGCTGCGCGATGCTTTGAGATCACGACCCTCCAGAAAGCAACAAGGCTTTATGGGTGCACAAATCTATATACCCGCCCACCCCCCACCCCCCACCCACCCCCCCTGGCTCAGCCCTAATCTCAACGTCAAGAACAGGATGCTTTGTTTCGTCGTGACCTGATTTCACCTCGACAAACACAACTCGGTCTCGTCTTTGGGACTCGTGATTATACCAACTTCAACTATTACATTCTAACACTTTTGGGGACATTTAGAAAATGTAAAATGCTACATAGTTGCTTCTCTTCTCTGTTTATGTTTTTATGTATTAATGTAGTGTTAATAAATTATTTAGAATTTCTCCCTACATTGATGGGTGGGATCTGAATTGAATGGGTTGAATGTGACACTATTGGCTTTAATAAAAGCTTATTGTCAGGCTGTCTCTGGCTTGAGAAGGTCCTTGACCAGCGACTTTTATTTTGAAATCTGAATTAACTTCAGGCAGTGTCATACTGTAAATATGAAGTCTACAGTGCTGTAGAATTAGAACCCTAACACCACACTATGATGCCTTTTCTATGTGGCTCTGTCTAAGTTGCACTACGCAGTAGAACTACAATATAACAGTAAAATGTTATGTCTAAAATGGAGCACACCTGTTCAGGGAGCTGACTCAGTTTTAGTATCACAGGTTGCGTGCGTGGCCATGCGCATTTTCACGGATGACATTTCACCGTGTGCATGCTTAAGTGTGTGTGTGCGTGCACGTGTAAGTGTGTTTGCGCGTCATAAAAAATGGAGAAGGCTGAAGTAGGCCAGCGGTTCACTGTCACGACGCAGGGTCCGAGGGCAAGGAGGGAGGACTCAAATGCGGAGTTGAAAAATAAAAGACTTTAATTGTCAAAAACTCAAAATCAAAATCGCTCCAACCAAAAAAGGGAGGAAGGAGGAGAAAACAAAACAGACAAAAACAGGGACCTGGACTTGAAGACTTGAAAACACGAAACAGACTTGACTTACTTGACACATGAACGCTGACATGTAATGACGCCACACCAGACAAGAGACTCACAGGGCTTAAATACACAAGGGAGGTGCAGGTGATTGAACACAGGTGGAAACGATCAGGCACGGCAGACAATTACAGGGGAAGACAGGACAAGGCAGGAAGTGAAGTTACCCAGGAACACCAGAGACATGAAAACTACAAAATAAGACAGAGCAGACCCAAACCGTGACAGAACCCCCCCCTCAAGGACCGAATTCCAGACGGTCCTAAAGGGGGGCAGAACCATGAAAATCAGACAAGGGGCGGGAGGGTGGGGACCCGACAGCTATGGTCCGGCGGCCTGCCGGGGCGGCGGCCGGGCGTGGGGTGCTCTGGGGGTCTGCCGGGTCGGCGGCCGGGCCTCAGGGTCTCGGGGGGTCTGCCGGGTCGGCGACCGAGCCTCAGGGTCTCTGGGGGTCGGCGGCCGGGCCTCAGGGTCTCGGGGGGTCTGCCGGGTCGGCGGCCGGGCCTCAGGGTCTCGGGGGGTCTGCCGGGTCGGCGGCCGGGCCTCAGGGTCTCGGGGGGCGCCGAGCTGTGCGGCTCCGGCGTCGTCGTGGCGTGGGGCGCCGAGCTGTGCGGCTCCGGCGTCGTCGTGGCGTGGGGCGCAGAGCTGTGCGGCTCCGGCGTCGTCGTGGCGTGGGGCGCAGAGCTGTGCGGCTCCGGCGTCGTCGTGGCGTGGGGCGCAGAGCTGTGCGGCTCCGGCGTCGTCGTGGCGTGGGGCGCCGAGCTGTGCGGCTCCGGCGTCGTCGTGGCGTGGGGCGCCGAGCTGTGCGGCTCCGGCGTCGTCGTGGCGTGGGGCGCCGAGCTGTGCGGCTCCGGCGTCGTCGTGGCGTGGGGCGCCGAGCTGTGCGGCTCCGGCGTCGTCATGGCCGGGGGCGCCGACCCAACCCCTGACCCCACCCCCCCTTCAAGGACCGACTTCCAGGCGGTCCCAAGAGGGTGGGAGGGAGGGGTCATGGTCGGGGGCCGTGGGGACGGGGCTGGACGGGTCATGGTCGGGGGCCGTGGGGACGGGGCTGGACGGGTCATGGTCGGGGGCCGTGGGGACGGGGCTGGAGACTGGAGTCTTGGGGCCGGAACGGGCGGAGACTGGAGTCTTGGGGCCGGAACGGGCGGAGACTGGAGTCTGGGGGCCGGAACGGGCGGAGACTGGAGTCTGGGGGCCGGAACGGGCGGAGACTGGAGTCTGGGGGCCGGAACGGGCGGAGACTGGAGTCTGGGGGCCGGAACGGGAGGAGGCGAGGCTCTGGGGGCCGGAACGGGAGGAGGCGAGGCTCTGGGGGCCGGAACGGGAGGAGGCGAGGCTCTGGGGGCCGGAACGGGAGGAGGCGAGGCTCTGGGGGCCGGAACGGGAGGAGGCGAGGCTCTGGGGGCCGGAACGGGAGGAGGCGAGGCTCTGGGGGCCGGAACGGGCGGGGGTC